>NC_134275.1:32188477-32488477 GCF_031893055.1 Leptodactylus fuscus
GAGAACACAGAGCTTCATTCTGGGAGATTGGAGTAATGGGAACCAGTCTGTACTGGAGGCTGCAATCTCATCGTCAATGGTCACATGGTAAATCCATATACATGTATATAAACATATATATATATATATATATATATATATATATATATATATATATATATATATATCACATGCACACAATACACTTATATGGTACTATGATTAATAACTCTAAGCTACTTATTATTATTATTATTATTATTATTATTATTATTGTTACAGATAGAGTATAGTTGAGCTAAAATATTTGTAGGTATATTTAGAAGGTTTCTGCCAATTTTTGGTATATAATATAACAAAAGAAGAATAACTAATAATAATATGTAATGTTGTTATAGTATATTGCTATAATAACAGTTAAAGTAGTATTATATTTGTATTATTACATTATTATAGAAATCACCATTAATTATAAATGTTATTGTTTTATTTAGAATAATGAAGCGACATTAATAATCAATAAAATCACTAATAATTTCCATAATGCTGACTCTGATTTTGGTGTATTATTTAGCTGGTAGGTATTGAAGACAAGTAACAGTTTATATATTAAATATTTCATAAACATTTCACACATTTTAATGCAGAGACATTTTTGTTAGTGATTTCGTTTTAGATATTCAGTCTTATTCAGTCTATCTATCTCTATTAATATCTATCTATCTATCTATCTATCTATCTATCTCTATTAATATCTATCTATCTATCTATCATCTATCTTATACAGTAAATACAGTTAGTTACTATATATGATACATAGGCAGATATATAGATATAGATTAATAGCTATAGATGGATATCTGAATATGAAAGTCACTCTATATATACCTTCCTGATTCCTGTAACTGAACAATGTAGACCCTGTAAAAGTTAATGTGAATAAAATATACAAATATCTATGTATATGTCTATAAATAAATGTAAAGTGTAAATATTTGCATATTTTAACCATTTATCATAAATATAAATTTGTAACATAAAAATCTTTTTTTTTTTTTTTTCAAAAAGATCCAATCAAATTCCTATTCACCCCAACCACAGGCATTTATTATTATTATTATTATTATTATTATTATTATTAATAATGTTGAAGCATTTGGGGGCAAGGGGGGGGATACACCTGAAGGCATTGTTCACACAGATTTGTTTCAGAAGTTTTTGCGAATAAAAATAAGTTGCACACATTTCACTGACCTGGCTTTTACTATAACTTATGTAATGTATTAAATGGTTCAAATAACATACACTTATAATAAAATAATATAAATAAAAACATAATAAATAAAAAAAAAAATGGAAATGAAATTGTACTTAATACAAAAGATCAAAAATGGACATATTATTTATAAGATACACACATATTTAATATACATATTAAATATATTGTTTATATATAATATAAATAATATACATACATATACATATGAAAACAAATGGATTATACAAATAGAATAATAAATAAAGTATAAATTAAATTAAATATATATATATATATATATATATATATATATATATATATATATATATATATATTTCTATTTGAAGGCTACTATATAAGTATTGTTTGCAGATTGGTCATGGCCTGGCTGAGTAATGAATGCTGTGAGCACAGAGGACATAAAGGGGCAGAGCATGGCTGCTCTTAATGAAAGGCTATTGGTAAACAGAGCCCCCAGGATCCTGCACCTGGCCCTCTCTTGTGTTATGTTAAAAATGTGAGGGTCATGTTACAGACAGCAGGCTGAGCAGTGCATAATGGGAGATAGAAGCCCAGCAAACCTTCCAATCAAATACTAACATTTATAGAATAACCCTCAGGACCATTAAACAAAAATAACCAAAAAAAAACAAAAAAACCCTCAGCACTCTTTCCTGCCCACAGAACTTCAGCTAATAATTTGTATTACATCCATAGTGTTTGCTCTATATACACAGTCCAAGGACCACAATTAGTATTGTATTGAAAATAGGTTTAGAGTTAAATTCAGGATTTTGGACTTATTATTATGTCCAATGATTTTTACAACCTCATGTAAAATAATACAGTATATTGTGACTGTACAGCCTTGGGGTTGTATAAACCTGTAATACGGCTCCAGTAGCTGTTATAGGGCCTCAGGCTCAGGTCACACGTTGCGGAAAAGCTGCGTTTTTTTGTTGCAGATCTTGCTCCTGCTTTTTGAGTCTTTAAAGAAATGGCAAATATGAATAAGATATAATATCTTCTACTAAGATCTGAAATCAAAATTATATAGAATATTATTATGCTGGAAATCATATAAATGTGACAAAATACTATAGCTTGATGTATACATCTTTAAAGATAGATAGATAGATAGATAGATAGATAGATAGATAGATAGATATTAGGTAGATGATAGATAGATAGATAGATAGATAGATAGATAGATAGGAGATAGATAGATAGACAGACTCTAGTATTATATTACACTTGGGGGTTTATATACCTCCAATGTATGTAACACAATACAAGTCCTCCACAGGACTAGAAGGTTGCATGAGTGAATGAAATTTCCACTATTTTAGGGAAACATTTGGAGTGTAAAAACATTTTATATAGATAGGATGTAGATAGTATATAAATGGGTAGATAGATAGATAGATAGATAGATAGATAGATAGATAGATAGATAGATAGATTTGTAATAAAATTGATAGATTTGTAGATAGATAGATAGATAGATAGATAGATAGATAGATAGATAGATAGATAGATAGATAGATAGATAGATAGACTGATATAATAAACATGGAGAGCTGGGCAGATGGATATACATAGATATAATATAGATAAATAAACTTTATATAGATATTTAATTAAAGATATAGATATCTAGATATTGTAGATATATATAATATGATAATAGAAGGAAGGAAGGAAGGAAGGAAGGAAAGAAAGAAAGAAAGAAAGAAAGAAAGAAAGAAAGAAAGAAAGAAAGAAAGAAAGAAAGAAAGAAAGAAGGAGGGAACAGTAGTCAGTAGATAGATGGATAGTCCCCAGATCATAGACAGATAGATAGATAGATAGATAGATAGATAGATAGATAGATAGATAGATAGATAGATAGAGGGATTACCACCCACCCTCTTAGATGTGTACATACTGTAGCCATTTACTAGTAATACTGTTGACTCACATTTTAATAATTATTTTTGTGGGAAATAATCTTTATTTGAAAAGATGAAAAGACCTTTTAAAAAATGAAAGATCCCCTCAGGGCTTGTTAAAATGAAAATGACAATTTGCATTATTTATCATGGTTGCCTATTGCATGCTTAGACCATGGCGATTGGCTTCTTACCAGACTCCTCAAACCTCAGCGATACTGACGCCTGGGAAGATGGGGCAGGTTTGCTGTAAAGGTGTTTTTCCTCATTTTTCCAGTTCTCCTTTTCACCTGGAAGTGTAAAACTGTATAGGAAATCTCCGTCTGGGTACATTTCTGTAGCCTCTTTTTCTTCCACCCTTTTGAAGTCGCCTGGGCCAAGCAGAAGTGTTAATATCGCCACTTCAGCACAGGAATCTGTAATGGTGCCTTGTATTACACAACCTGGGCAACAGAACATCAAGCATGATATTGAGCAGGCAATGTACTGGTGACAAAGACTAAACCTACAAGGACCAGCGCAGATATAATGGCAATAACCATAAAGATTTTACTTACAAGCTGGAAATCATGTCAAAATATACTGACCAAGAAAATGAAAAGAAATTCTCATTGTAACTTCCATCTACAATATGATGTAAAAGGCAGTGAAAAAAAGACCCTCACTTGCAAAGGTTTAGGGCTATAGGGGGATCTGAAGTAGCTGTGCACTAGGCCATGGTTTCTGAGATCACCCAAAGGCCCCATTAAAGGCACCAGTATTATAGATGGCACATGGCTGCTGGTAGTCCTTTAACAAATTTTGCAATGGGTCAGGCACTACTGGTTACACGTACGTCCTCTATGTGTTACAGCACAAACCGTTGTTATGTAATGCTTCATTTCTCCTGTGGTGGTGCTGCAGAAGAATGGAGCACTTGCTGATGGTATCCGCTGCAGTGTCAAACCAAATGCTAGGGGTTCTAGAAGCGGGACACCCATCTTTGCGGGCAGCTCCTCAACAAAAATTGATTTACTATAGAATTCATAATATGGCTCCATGTCCTAAACCCACACAGTTCCACTAAACTAAGATTTTGGGGGGGGATCAGTAACTTGGCACTTGGGCCAAAGCCTGAATGTAAAGCAACATACATACTCTCACTCAAACTGATACTGTTATACCATGAACATATATGGTATTGTTATATTACACATCTTGCTTACACACGTACATACACAGACACAAATACACACATATACGTGCACAAATGACAGCTATGTATATGCTTTACAAGCACATATATACACAATACATACACATTACTGATGTCAGGTTACAACAGCTAGCAAGCAGCCACAGCTGTTGTACTTTAAAGAAACACAGACAGGACAGGGAAGGGAAAAGCAAGACCTTCAGAAGCACTCCATTCAACTTCATTACCATATTTCACTATAGGCAAATGTTATAGCTTCTTCTTTTTCTTCCAACTATCTCCCCGATGACCAAGATCATAGTTAAGGATATAGGGCTGGTGGGACATGTCCGCAAGAGCTGGATGTCTACAAGGGGTTCCAAATTGCCACTGTGCCTTGGAAAGGGAATTGGGCACAGGTCTAGGGTAGTGGAATGAATCTTTGTACTGGGTAAGGTAAAACCTAGCTCTACATCCTTTTCTATAGCTACCTTAAAGGGGTCCTGCAGGTTTTTCATGCTTTGTTGTGATGGTTGGTTCTCCTAGACCTCTGTGAATTAGCAATGCTTGCTTACACACAGGGCATCTATGTATAGCTTAACAATGCTTACTACCACAGGCCCCATATTGTATAGTATGAGCACAATATTTTTCACTAAACACTAGTAATAAAAATGTTTGAGAACTTATTTCTGGTATCTGTGTGTTCTAGTGACAAATGCTACAAATTCTACGCTGCAAGCAATACCAGGAATTGAAAGAACATCTCTCAACATGGCCTGTATGTGCACATAAAGTAGCAAAAGTACACTGTGTGCTAAACAAATGTAACATTTGTGTTTGCTTGGCAGGATACATACATTAAAAATGCTTTTTAATGGAGGTTCTCAAATTTTTACACGCGTAATTGAACACAGTAGTAAATTGGTAGAGAGAGATACTGCCATGAGGCCCAAAAGAAGTAAGGGAAGGTGAGTAGAAATGTTTTGAAGACAGGTATGAAGAGAAGTATAATCATTTCATTTCCAGTTCTCAGGTGACGAACCCAAAAAGTTTTGTGTTCACGAAAAGTTTGTGCTTGAAAAATTCAAGACATATCTAGTTTGTTGCAAACTGGTTCACTCATCTCTAGTGGCTTCTGGATGCAAACTGGAGTTGGTGGAGGAGATGAAATGTCCTCCTTAAATCATTGTTCAAGCTCTTGAAATACCTTGAAGGCTACAATCTTCTGACTCATTTTAAGGCTAAGGCTGGTCTTACACGACCGTAATGCTTTTACGGTCCGCAAGCTGCTGATCAGCAACACTAGTTGCTGATCAGCAACTTACACTCCGCAGATGTCCGTGACCTGCTGCACTCGCCCATAGAGTTCTATGGGTGAGTCCGTGAGGTGCCGTGAATTGCAGCCATTACGGACATGTTCTATAAAGTGCGGACCTCGGTTGCAGCCCGGCCACACTACGAATAAAATATCCAGTGGTGTAAGAGGCCGCATTGAGTATAATGTGTCCGCAAATGGTCCGCAATTGAAAACCCTCAATTGCGGACCATTTGCGGACTTAAACTGGTCGTGTAAGACCAGCCTAAGACCCCACATAGTGAACTACAGTTATAATTCACATTACAAAATGCAGCTCTTTCCACATCTCTTTTTTTCTGCACTGTGTGGATGAGGATAACCAGGATGATGATACTGTCGAATTCTGTGTTTTTTCTGTTGAGTTTCCGCAGCAAAAACACTGCATTTCAGGTGGGAAAGCTACTTGTTTTTGTCACAGATTTTGCTGCGTTTCTTTTTATTGAGCCACAGCCAGAAGTGAGTTGAGCAGAATTATTATAGAGAAGTATTAGAGCTTTCTATATATTTCCCATTCCATTTGTTTGGCTCAAAAAACCGCAGCAAAATCTGCACCAAAAAAGCATGGGGTCTTAACCTGAATGGGTCAGACAGTCTTGCTCTGTCTGACCCTCTGTACCACCATCAGGACCCCAGTTCCATCTTGAGGAATGGGGGGGGGGGGTAGATGAATATTATCATTATTTTTTTTTAGTTATTATCTTACTGCTCCTCCAGACTCCACAGGATTTTTCAGTCTGCCTGGTAAACCCATTTAGGCGGAGGCCTCACTCTACAGAGCATTTTTTGTTAAAGATTTTGCTGCGTTTTTTTTTTGTATCCTAAGAATGGCTACAAAAGAAATAGGAAATATATAGGAAGCTCTTATTCTTCTACCTTCTGCTCAATCCTGATTTTTGCTGAAAAAAATGCAGAAAATGCTACAACAAAAAAAGCTGCATTTCTGCATTTCTGTGATGTTGTACATCAAAAAGAAAAGATTTATTGCATAGTAAAAATTGGACATACCCTCTGGTACATCATCAAACCTAATGGCAAATCTAGGAGGAGGGGAAGGGGGGGCAGTCACCTAAACACCTTTTCCTATAGTTTTTTTGATGTCTTAAAGGAATGCATATAAGGTGCACTTTATTTCGGCTACCACCCTTAACAGCACCTCCAATTTAGAGAGGTCTGTTCCTAAAGTGTCTACGTATCTATCACTGTGCAGACAAATCCCCATAGGATGCAAATGTTGCGTCAGATTTTACAGAATGATTGTGTTGTCTGTGTATGTGAATGGTGATCTAACTGGATATGTCATGTATAAGGCTAAAGCAATTGCTACTACTATTATCATTAGGAGTGTGAATGTGAACCGTCTGACATGACTGCTGGCTGCGGCCCACCTTCATTATTCCACCAGGTGTGCCCCTGAAGTGCCCTGTGTGTACACATCATTATGTATGCAGGCAGTTGCTGGTTTGGGGCTATTGTTAGGGCTGGTGATCAATTTCATTCTTTTATTCTAGAGTCAGAAGGTTAAAAAGATGTTTAGATCTCCACGGGGGCGTCCTCTCAGCTGCATGTACCGAGGATGCTCTTTGGCCACCCGCACAATTAATTATATATTTGGCATGACATTTAGGCATTGGGATATACAGACCCCTTTATGAGCAATAGGCTGATATAGCAGCGTCATACATGTCTATGATATCTGTTGTCAAAGGGGAAGTGAAAAACAAGACATTCAACAAATTAGACCTCGATTTAATATTTATTAAAGGTTGTTTCTTATAATAATAATAATAATAATAATAATAATAATAATATAATAACAATTATATATATTATGTGTGTGTGTATATATATATATCTATATATCTATTATATATATGTATATATATATACAGTATATATAATATTTATTATAAGGTTTTAAAGGGAATTTATCAAAAATGTGTATGTTTATTTGTTAAAAGCAAATAGTGAAATCTATTCCTTTTACTAATCTGTTTTTATTTTCTAATGGTACATTTTTTAATTCTATTTTTTGTACATTATTATGGGGTTGGCCATCTTGCTGAGCAGTGGTGTAACTAGGAATGGTGGAGCCTTGTGGCGAACTATTGACATGTGCTGCCCCCTGGTCTTTTCAGACCCCAGAGTATAATAATTGGAGACCCAGGGGAGGATACAACATTAAAAAACACTGTTACTTACCTATCCTGGGTTTTGGCGCACTCCTCGCTGATGTTGGCCATCTTCAATGATGGACCTGACGCTACCTCGCAATGCATAAGGTTGCAAGCCCAACCCATGTGACGTCTGGGACATCACACAAGTAGGCCTGAGGCCTTCCGGAGCCAGGAGAGGTGAGTTACAGTGTTTTTTATGTTCCCTCACCTCCCTTGGACCTCCGATCATTATAGTTGGGGGTCTGAATAGATCGCCGAGTATAATAATAGTGTTTGTGGGGCCCGCGGCATCACTTTCCAAACTCAGCCCCTGCCAGGATCCATATGTAAATAGGGCCTGTTACCGTATGAATATAATGATAGTGTTTGTGGGGTTCCCGGGCCTGTGGCCTCACTTACCGATCCCGGATTCTGCTCTGTGAGCAGAAGCCAGGATCAGTAAGTAAATAGGCTAGTTACGCTCCTGTGCCTGAGCTTCTCCTCAGCTCTGGTAACAGCACCTAGAGATATGCTGTAAAGCATAGTCATTGCCATAGGGAGCATTAGTCTGGAGCCGAAGGAGAGGAAGTAGATGGAAGTGGTGATATCATCTATTAACATTAGTGAATACAATGATGGATGCCATGTGATATTATCTTAGAGGTGTTAACTATAAATGTAATCCTGTCTGTCTTGTTTGTGATGCAAATTAAAGGACTACTGCAAAGAAAACTCCTACAGAATTGTCAAGTCCAAATTTATTAAGCTTTGGGGACAGAGTAAAACGTGTAGGATAAAATATACAATTTATATATAGTGACATGGAAAACTTTAGAATATACATCAAAAATTATTTAAAAACATAACAAACATAAAACTTGATTTAAAAAATAGATCATTTTCTGGTGACACATTCCCTTTAAATATTTGAAAATTCTACCAAGGAGCTCTGCATTGTCTTTAAGACTTCTCACATCTTCATGGCATTTTCCTCAAGCAGAAACGGTACTCTCAAATCCCCATGAAAATACTACTATGATCATGACTGTACCAAGTGTATGTTCACAGATGTTGGATTTCTATAGATTTCAGAGCAGATTTATGCACCCCATGCATGTAAAGGTTCCCACAGTTATCGCCCAACATACAGAAACTTTTATTGGAATCCAATTAAATGAATTTTGAGCATAGGACGAGGAGTTTGAGGAACTTAACAGGAAGGAGGAAAACACACAAACTCCATGTAGATGCTTTTAGTTTTTAGAATTTTTTTCCAATTTTCCAAGGCACCATCATGACCCGGGTCAAATGGCAGTACAGTAAGACGACATTACTAACCACTGACCATTATCTCATGATACGGATGTGTGACCACTGCAGACAATCACTAGCTACAGTAGTGAGCGGCTACATTCAGTGGTTGGCTGCTTTGGTCATGTTTTCCATGTAGGGTCCCTGGAGCAGGAAATGCAGAGACAAGTGGGGTACAGAGGAGCTTCAGAACAGCAGTGATGGGGATCAGTAAGAGTATGATATCTTGTATTATTTTTATGTCAATTATCATGGGAATCAATTAGGAAGTAATAACTCACAGTGACTACCCTAGTTCGGCTAACCTGTGCATATCCATCAAAGTGCCCATAGATTCACACACTGCCTGGGAACGTAACATGAAATGTGCTGTAGAAACTGCTATTTGGGAATTGTGAGCAGAGCAGAATCCTCCATTCTATAAATCTATTAAGCTTTTTAATCACTGGTTTGATGGTTCAGCTATGTTGATGGACTTACATACTTGGTTAAGTCTAGTATGCTTGTTATTCATTGCGAAAAGGGCTACAAGTCTTTGCCAGACCCTTCTAGAAGCGGTTTATCTCTGTCACGACCTCAAGACTTGTATAAAAATTGTGTGTTTTTCTGGTGGGGCTTGGATCCGGTGGTCTGGGGTCTTCTGGTGGTTTCCTTGCCATTAGGCCATCTGTTTCGGCATTGAGTATCGGCCTTCAGAATTTACTTGAGGTTCTTTGGATCGAACCTCAGGTGTTGGTTGTTACCATTATCCTATGGGACGATTCTGGGGCCTTTATTAGGAGGAGGGCTGGCTTCACTAGTTGCGGTTTTCGTTGTTACCAACTGGAATTCATGGCTCTGGGAGGATTGTTTTGTGGAATTACAACTGTCTAGGAAGTGGTGTGAGTGTTGCCTTATGTGTGAGTCTCTACTCTGCCCTGTCCTTCAGTTCTGTTTGCTTGGCACTATCTGGTTGTTTGAGGTGGGTCCCAGTTTGTTTTGCCCCAGTCCTGTGTTAACCCTTTCCTCACCTCTCCACTGTCCCTCTCATCATTCTCTTATTGCGTATTGTGTTGTGCTGCGTGTCTGTTGTCCAGCACATCCCATCCTGTTTGTTTGTCTGCAGCTGCACCTTGGTTTCTGTAGGGGTGACCACCTTAGCATCCCCAGTCCCTAACTCTCTTGTAGCTCTCGTCCTGTCGGCTAGGCCTTCGTGTTAGAGAGCCAGGAGTTGTCTGGGCCAAGGCTAGCTTGGGTACAGCTGACCACCACCCGCAGGCAGGGCCTAGCTAGCCGCCGTAGCGTCAGGGAAAGTCTCCTTCCCCTGTTCCCTTAGCGGTGCAGTCTGTAGTACAGATTCTGGGTCTGGACATAGACACGAACGTAACAATCTCCTGCTGAAACAAAAGATATGTCACGTCTGATTTATTTTACTTCCAGGATATACCAAGGGCAAGAGTTAGGAGACTCCTTTTTTCTTATGTATATTGCCCCCTTTATCTAGTGTGAGCAGTGGCTATAAAGAGTAATTCTTGCTCTCAGAGACCTGGGAAGTTCATGCATTACATAGACAGTGATTTGAATGGTCAATATTCTTGCCTTGTTGTAGGTTCAAATCCAGCCAAAGAAAACATCTGCAAGGAGTTTGTATGTTCTCCTTGTGTTTGTGCAGATTTCCTCACATACTCCAAAAACATATTGATAAGAAATTCAGATTGTGAACCCTATATGGGACAGTATGTCATGACAATATTTGTAAAGTGCTGTGGAATATCATGGTGCTATATAAGTAACCTACTGTATATTCACCATTCCCCCTATGGATGGATGTGAATGTGATCATAGGGAGGTGCAGACCTAGATATGAGTATGAACATTTTATATTGTATTCTGTAGTGGACGGGCAACCACTGTAGCAAATGACACAAGATAGATGTATTTGTGTACCTGATTGACAGAAAGAGGAGTCTGGCAGCCATGTTCAGGACAGATTGTAGAGGGGAGAGTTTATTAAGAGGAAGCCTAAATAGAAGAGAATTACAATAGTGAAGACAAGAGAATCAGAGCGACAAGGAGGGGTTTTGATATTTGCTAGTATGTTTCAATATTGCATTAGGTTGGATTCACAAGAAACTTGAATTCTTAACCAAATTCAAGGTAAGATAAAGATGGATCAGAATCTGACCCCCCATATGCACATGTACCACCAGTCCAGTGAGAGCTAGATGGTGGTACACAATGGTGAACCTCAACCAAATATTGCCTTGTGAAATTTGTTCATAATCTTGTGCAGGTTTCCTAATTTCCTTCAGGTTGGGTTTATATCATGGGTAAAGCTGTTGGGTACACAAGGGAAGGGCAGCTCAAAGCAGACATTTCACCGCTTCTTACTATAGGACAAGGGGACCATAGCAAATACAGAATCACTCTCCAAAGTCTCTGCTTAATACACTTAGCATCTATTTAACCCCAATCTAATATATCTTGAGGTGTTTGCTATTTCACATAACAAGCAATGCACCCCCCTGTACGGTACAATATGGTAACCTACACATTACCCTTTCCAAGAGGGAAGCCGTGTTCTCCAGCGTTTACAGTCTACAAATGGAAAAGACATAATTATAATGTTATCATATATTTCCCTCGATGACTCCTGTACTCTAGCTAACAGCGTGCACACTTCCCTCTTTTGTCCATACAATATGAATCCCTTGTCGGCTATTTAAGGAGCTAAAGCATCAATAAGTGAATTCCAGTATTATTTTTATGGCTCCGTAATGCTGAGGTAAATCTCCATAGCTTTATTAATACCTTCACAAACGGCGTTTGTTTAAAAAACAGACGATAATAAAGCTACAAAGGAGATGTTAGAGCGAAACGATTGGAAACGCGGAAACAGGTTAAACAGATTCCACAGAGTCTGGCCGGCCATTAAAAATATTCTTATCAGTGGATTAGGTTACAAGCACAACTCAACACAGCACTACAACAACCTACAACTAAGGAACTTCCGTCCCATAATATTATATTAAAGTGCCACTTTTTTTTTTTTTTGCTGAGAATGAGTCTCTTTTTCAAGGTAAAAAGTACACATTACATATTACATCAGTGTTTCCTAACCTTTACAGACTCGGGGCACCTCTACCAAATAGTTACCACCATAAGACAAAACACAGCAGTTTTGACACTTTTTTTTTTAGTACAGTTTTTGATTTTACAGCAGGAACATAAATTTGTTTCACTTGAAAATTTACAAAACCTCAACAAAAACCACATCAAGTTTACACCATGTAAGTGAACCCTCAAAGCTACACTCTCCTTTTATCATCACTACACTCCGTTAGTGGTCCCCTACATAGTATCATACTCCCTAGTGGCCCAACTCGCAGTATATGGTTCCTCAGTGATCTAATACATTATAATGCTCCCAGACTCCTAATAATGCTCCCCAGCGGTCCCACACACCTAATAATACTCCCTAATAGCCCCCAGGCAGGTAACAATGCTCCCCAATGGCCCTCAGGCAAGTAATAATGCTCCCCAATGGCTCCTATGCAAGTAATAATGTCCCCTAGTGTTCCTCAGGCAAGTAATAATGTTCCCTAGAGGTCCCCAGACAAGTAATAAGGCCCCCCAGTGGCCCCCAGGCAACTAATAAGGCCTCCTTGTGGCCCCACACTAAAGTTGTGCTATATAAAACAATAAAAAAACAAAACATATAACACTTACCCATCCTTAATCCCCAGGAGCTCTGCTGCTCTTATCTGCAGGTCGATTCAGCAGGTCTTCACCGAGCATGCCAATGTAGTTAAAGGGTCAGGGGATAATCATACACATTAGGGAGAGTGTGTGCCTACATAGGTGTACGGAGACTTACAAGTCATTCCTGCTCCGCTAGGGATTCTGGGTAAAAAATATGCAAAACTGTTCTCCTAATTACATCCTGGAGAATAGATTTGCATATTTTTTACCCAGAATCCCTAGTGGAGCAGGAATGACTTGTAAGTCTCTGTACGCCTATGTAGGCACACACTCTCCCTAATGTGTATGATTATCCCCTGACCCTGGTCTATAGTCTCTCACTCTGCCAAATCAGTATCCCTGTGTAATGCTGAGGAGGTCCAAAAGACCGAAACAGCGCTGTCCATAGCTGGGAATCTGTTCCTTTTGGGGTAGAAATACTAATTTGGCAATAAACTCCGCATCATGTTGGTAGGCTTATTAACTGAGTCATGCATGATGTTAAGGGGGCTGCCCTCTAGAGGACAGCATACAGAGGCACTGTTCTCCTAATTACATCCTGGAGAATAGATTTGCATATTTTTAATGTAGTTGAAAGCAGACATGTTGCCATTTTCATTCTGGATTGTCACAGCACTCCTGGGTGGTCTCCACTGGATCCTGGTTGGGAATTGCTGCATTATATATTAAATTGGAAAACAATGGGTAAAATGGTCATGGAAATTGGACAGTAAACTGAGCTGTAAGATTTAGTGTCAGGCAGCTGCTGTAAAGTAAATAAGATCATGGGATGCATCAAAACAAGTATAACTGCACATGAGCAGACCAGTATGGTTCTTGTCTGAAATACATAGCACACATGGTGATGCCTCTATTATATGTTGAAGTTGCTGTTATGATTTTGGTGGAAATGGAAAATGGGGGAGCTGCTTGTGCTTTTTGATGGATTAAGCAATCCTCTCTACTGGTGGCCTGTCTGGATTGCACAGAGACAGTTTATTGTGTGCGTACCGTCACTTAACCACTGCTCCCAACACCTAACAGCTAGGCCAGAGTTTGTCAAAATGATTGTCAAATGGGAAAAATATGTATAGAGTAAGTTGTAGAAGCAGTCAATGATTTCTCACCAACACTACCCAAAAGTAGCCTCTAAGAAACTTTTTTGTAGGGAAATAATTTTATGTCCTCTTGTGGTAAGATCCAATGTCTAATCAGACTGTACACATAATCATTTACCGTATTTTCCGGACTATAAGGTGCACATAAAATCCTACGATTTCCTCAGAAATCGAAAGTGCGCCTTATAGTCCGGTGCACCTTATATATGGATGGAAGCGGCGGCACGCGAGGAGTTAAGCGGCGGCTGCCGGCAAAGTCTTCAATTGTAGGCACGCTCCCATTGCAATGTATGGAAGCGGCACACAGACTTTTCCGGCGGCCGCCGCTTAACTCCTCGCATGCCGAGCGCTTCCATTAAGCCGCCGGCAAAGTCTGTGTGCCGCTGATTTCAACCACATATAAGGCGCACCGGACAGCGCTGCGCCTTATAGTCCGGTGCGCCTTATATATGAACCTAGACAGAACTATAAGGCGCTCATGGGTAATGAGCCTTATAGTCCAGTGCGCCTTATAGTCCGCAAAATACGGTACATAACTGTCTGCAACATAAACACATGCCAAATTTTTGCAGGGATATGACATTTCTATCTGGATGCCTTATTTATTTTTGGTCAAACAATTAGTACCAAAATTTAATATAAAAGTCAATATACAGAGATCCATCTAATGAAATATTTAGTTGTATCCACAATGTGTAGAGGAGAGAAGGTTTCTACACCAGCATACATGGGGATCCTTTACTGTAAGAGCAGGGAGACTGAACCACTACCATCCCATGTATGAAACCGTGACAACACTGGGCAGTACTGTCAGTGGCCGACTGCTTCACCCCAAGTGTGAGAAGGAGCTATTGGAGATCCTTCCGCTCAACCGCGGTCAGGCAGTATAATCAACATCAGGCTAAGCGAAGATCACTCCGCACAGAGAACTAAATGATCCTGAGTCTTCTTTTCTTTTTAGTTGCTATGACTCCTAGTATCTTTTCTATCTGCTATGAGCTTGTATGTGTTCTGTCTTGTAATCTATTACTGTATTATCTATACTGCTGTAACACACTGAATTTCCCCATGGTGGGACTATTAAAGGATTATCTTATCTTATCTTATAATGTCTAGATGAGCTTGGTGTGAAATTCTGATGGATCAATCATAGATGAGTCAACAGCCACTATGGAAATCAGAGCTGAGCTTCAGCTTATACCCCTGCCCCATCTAACTTTATTCCCAATCATTGAGAAATGAGGCGCAATCTGATTAGCATATACTAGAAAAAGGTGTCGAAAGGTCTTTATAATATAGGGTTTAGTGCTATCTTTCCAATGTATTGATGTCATAAAACTTACATATGATAACTCTGGCACAAAGTATGTACTATATTTTTTTCCAATGCAAAGAGAGTGGAAAAACAAAAAAATATTAAGAGTAATATAATTTTCAGGGGTGCTTTAAAATCGTATTACATAAATGTATTTCATTTAATATGCTAATGCTCCCATAGTATCTGCCGTTGGACTTTATTTTCAACAAATTAGCTTTCTTGAAAGACCAAGTAATTTCTAACAAATGACAATAATTAGCGTTTTCTATTTTTGCACAGTATTAAAAAGGAGCCTGTTCGGCTTGGAGAGTATACACTGGTATCAGTATATAGTATAACTGCAATTCCCTGTTTAATAAAATCTCTTCATTATTATAATCAATGGACATGTTAAAATGAGCGACTGATTGTTTAAAAGGGCAATTAGCATGTTAAATATGTATAATACTCATACTACTTAATTGGAATAATTATATCTGATTGTGGCAAAAGCTGACTTGTGCGGAATTCCCTGGTTGCCATTTCTGAATACAGAATTTCCTGATGGTTCACTTCCGAGAATGAGATTTTCTATTATACATGAGGGGTTTTCTTATTATGGATTTTTTTTCTTGCATAAAACAAGAGCGCTTCTTAATATGCAACATGAATTTGTTCAATGTACAATAAGCTTTGCTTGACTATTTTCTTGAGTTTTAGAGACAATTCAAGATCAATTCTGTGTAAAGAAATTAGGGATTCCCATAACGAAGACCAAACCAAGCTTAGGTTTTGCCCCAAAGACTAAAGAAGTGGTATCTGTCTTCCCTTTTTCATTACCTTTAGCCTTATTCCCCTCTTCTTTGCTAATAGTGCAGTTCCTCTGGGGAGGGGCTATAGATTGTTACCACCCAAGAGCAAAGAGAGTGGCTTAATATCTCTCCAAATTATGGGGTACATATAGTCACCTCTCTAATATTAATGTCCATAGGTTAAATTGAGTTCTTATCCCCACCACATCATCTATCGATGGAGAGTCATAAGCCCCTTGAACACATAAAACAATTGGCTTGTGTTTTGTATTTCAATACTTCATTCTTTAATCTCGACTTTTGCTTGGACAATGTCTTGTTTGAAGATCTAAAAAATGGAAAGAAGGAACTGAAATCTGATTTATAATGATGGTGGGCAGGTCACACATTGATTTTTGGATCATCTATGGTGATGCATTGATCTTTACTCTCTATTATTCTACTGATGCTCTAATGTAAGGTTTTAGAATATTGTAGGGGTCAGCTAGTTTGCTAGTGTATACTAGAGTTGGCTAGATCATGGATGAGATCACAGATTGCAACTCAGGTCTATCACTATTCTATGCCTATTGATTACACTAATGCCCCGTAAACCCATCCAAGGCTCATAGTCACTGGAATGGGGCTTGGCCCATGGTCTTCATAATGTATACCAATAGTGCAGAGGTCCAAAATCTTATTTACCTCTAATTGACTAATTATGAATCCCTACTACCTTCTGTTATGTCAATACATTTCTTTGATCTTACTCACGTATTTCGATCCTTCCTTGGGAATATGGTCTGATATTAGTGGTGGCATTTGTTCCAAAGTCTCAGACTATAAGAGTCAAGGGTAGCCAGATAAACATGAGGATGTATACTCATAGACTAAAAACTTTCTATCTATGAATCATCTTTCTCTAAACCAAAGAGAAATAGTCCAATCTAAGGTCATATTTTTGGTTTCTGCCCCTTTAAGCAGACATAGATTACACCACATGCTGACCAGTCATCTTTTTTACAAGTCAAGTTGCTATTAAATATCATGGTTTTCTTGTTAGGACGGCACTGGAAAAACTGGCAGTGCGGCAGTAGGCTTTGAAGTTCTTGCCAAACCAGACAGCTGAGTGTGATGATTGGTCTTGTTCGCAATGTACTCCTGGTCAGTAGATCTAGGGAAAGAGCCAATGTACACTGACCTAGAGCCAGATGTTGCAATATCTGACAGTTCTTGAATATACAAGTAACCTCATTGTGAAGGCAAAAAATATTTACCGGATATAATTTGGTTCTGGTTGCATTTGTGACTATGGTGCCTGTCAGGGGTAATATATAAAAGACAACAATGAACAGATAGTTCTCGAATTTGATGTGTTGGAACCCAAAAAGTTGCGAAGCTTAAGAATCTGAGCATCTATGATAACAATATTGTGAGACAACTTGGTCAGATGATCTACAAAAAAGCAGGTTTTGTGGGGTATTTCTGGTCTGTACTGGTAAGTGTCTACCAAAAGTTGTTCACGGAAGACAACTAACAACAGGCTCATGGGTGCCCACAGATCTTTTTTGCACATGGGGAACAAAGACTAGCTCATATGAGATAGCACCAGGATGCACAATAGTAAGAAGGCAAGCTGGTGGAGGCAGTAAGATACTCTGGACAATATTCAACTGGTAAACCTTAGGTCCAGGTCAATGATACTTTGAGAAAAGAATATGCAAATATGTTTTCCTTGATAGAAAAAGGAAAAATTGCTCTAGCGCCACCTTTTGGAATGTATCTACCTATAGATCAATGAATGCCTAGCTGTTAAGAAACCTAGTGACTTGATCTGGGATTAAAAGCAAACCAGAACATCTCCTTCAAATGGAAGAGAGACTTATCCACAGACAACTGTTTCAGGGTTATTGCCCCTCTTGAGTGTGAAGCAGGGTATTGGTTGCCTAGGTGAGAGGTCATAGACATGAGTCAAAAGAAGTACTATGTTTCCTTAATAAAACCTATAAAAACCAGCAATTGATCTATAGGAAGCTACCTTCCGAAGGGTGGCACTACTGCAGGTTTTACTTTTTCTAACAAGAACATTTTTGCATACTCTTCCTCAAAAATTATTCTCTGTGCATGAATGGTCTGTACGTCTGCGTAAACGAAATGTGAGATAGTACCTCTTCTGACCGATATAAATTTGTCACACACCATCTACCTAAACATTGTGCAGACCAAATGGCAATGCGATGAAGTAGTGGCCTCTATCACTGGGATAACTCATCCTGTCACAAAGTTTATTCAGAAATGGGTAGAGGAACATGACAAAGATCTCAAGGTGGCCCTCAGATGCCATACAAAAAAACATCTGGATTGTCCACTTTGCTCAACCAATCCTATCTCAATTAGATGTCTCTTTGATCATGTAGGGCTGGCCATGTATTCTGGTGTTATATACAGTACTGTCATTACAAAAAGTATGACAACATTGTCCTAGAGGAACAGGTGGAACTGTATGTTCTTAAGCTACAGTGTAAACCATATACTAGTGCCCCCAACCATCACATAACATTCATTATTTTACTGTCCATATCCTTTGAGCCTCTCGGATACTAATCCTGCAGGTGACTTAAACCTATGGACCCCCCGGGTGTGTTATTTTCATTACTGTGTACAAAAAATTCCCATTGCGACTACATTCTTCCTACAGGCTTTTGGGTGCGTTGCATGTTTTGATCTGTATTTTTCGCCTTCCACGTATTCTAATCCTATGTATCCTGTTTTCTGTATTCAGCACATTAGCTAAAAAAATTGAAGAAAATTATATCCATCTTCTATATATATGGTAGTACACTGTCCCCCGTGACATTTCCCCGAATGAGGCAAGGACATTAAAATAAGATACAAAACCAATTAAGATATGATTGCAAATGGGTACGAGATGAGCCTTGGAGATACACTGGAGATCCAATAATACAGCATGTGAGCTATGAAGGAGGCTTAATAAATCCCATGATATCATAATAACACTAAAGCACAACACTATGATAGAAATTATGTATATAGTCATGGTAAAGTATATGAGGGCAGCAGTATTTTTATAGCTTCCATGGTCCACTGTGTAATATTTCCATGGGATGTCCTTCCAGTTCTATAGGGCCTCAGAGAACACTACGGTAATATCCATGGTCATCTTCTATCATCAGGGATTATCAATACCAGGAAATAAACAGAGTATGTTTGTAGTGTCTAGGGTCTGCCAGAGGAATTGATTATTGGGGCCCAATTTACATGTAAACATTTGCTTGTACATACAACCTTTATTTCTGGTTACATACCAGTCAACCATAGTAAGGTGCGACCAATACACCACATCAAACCCTGAAATTCTTTTAGACCCTCAGATCAGAGCCCAAAATAAATTAGACCCCAATTCAGATCCCCAAATTATTCAAAACCACAGACCAGACACCTATTTTTTTTTTTTTACTTGTGATCAGAGTCCAAAATTAATTCAGAACCTAAAGAAGACCCTTTACAGGCTGATTAGAAGAGCCACCTCTGTCCTGGGGAGCCCCCTGGACCCAGTACAGGAGAACAACTCCCATCCCATGTATGAGACCGTGACAGCACTGGGCAGTACTGTCAGTGACCGACTGCTTCACCCCAAGTGTGAGAAGGAGCGCTATTGGAGATCCTTCCTCGCAACCGCGGTCAGGCTACATAATCTACATCAGGCTAAGCGGAGATCACTCCGCACAGAAAACTAAATGATCCTGAGTCTTTCTTTTCCTTCTTAGTTGCCATGACTCCTAGTATCTTTTCTATCTGCTATGAGCTTGTATGTGTTCTTTCTTGAATTATATTACTGTATTATCTATACTGCTGTAACACACTGAATTTCCCCATGGTGGGACTATTAAATGATTATCTTATCTTAACTTATCTTATTTAACCAGATCCTAGAACACACTCCTAGTATTAAATTGTCCCTAGACCAGACCCCTAAATAAACCAGACCCGAGTTCAGACCTCATACCAAAGAGAAAAAAACCTCAACACAAACCAGACATCTGCTTATACTCACCATTCCTACCTCCCTGCCTTCCAGTATGTGATGTGTATTCAGATAGTACTGCCTCCTTGACTCTTCACAAAAAAGAAAGACCAATGAAAGCAGTGGCTTAACTAGGAATGGCGGGGCCCTGTGGCGAACGTTTGACATTGGGTCCCCGACCGACACTGACACCGAAGACCTTGACCGGCCCCTTTCTACGCATTCCTGTGCGCTCTATTATGCCCCATAGTGGCCCCTGCACACAGTATTATACTCCATAGTGACCCCTGCACACAGTATTATGTCCCTCAGTGGCCCCTCCACACAGTATTATCCCCCATAGTGGCCCCTGCACACAGTATTATCCCCCATAGTGGCCCCTGCACACAGTATTATCCCCCATAGTGGCCCCTGCACACAGTATTGTACCCCATAGTGGCCCCTGCACACAGTATTATGTCCCACTGTGGACACCCATAAACAATTATTATACTCTGGGGTCTTTTCAGACCCCAGAGTATAATAATCAGAGACCCAGGGGGAGAAAGACATAAAAAAACCCTCTGTCACTTACCCCCCGACTCCTACGTTGTCGGCCTCCGAAGTAGTCCATCTTCAATTACGTCAGACGTCACATGACCCGGGATGCAGGCCGGGGTCATGAGACGTCAGACGACTAGGCCGACGCCTGCCCAGATCGTGGAGAGGTAAGTAACAGTGTTTTTTATGTTTCTTACCTCTCCCAGTCCGCCAATCATTATACTCGGGGGTCCGAAAAGACCCCCGAGTATAATGATAGCAGTGGTAGCGGCTGTCACCGGGCCCCTAATGTCCCTGACCCTGTGGCAGCTGCCTCTGCTGCTACAGCGGTAGTTACGCCACTGAATGAAAGCCATTCTATGGTTGTTTTTTTAAAGAGAACCTTTCACCACTTTTGGGCACATGCAGTGTTATATACTGCCAGAAAGCCGACAGCGCACTGTCGGCTTTCCCGATCTGTGCCCGGTGTAAAGAGCTTACGGTGACGGTACCGTAGTGCTCTATGGTCAGAAGGGCGTTTCTGACAGTCAGTCAGAGACATCCTTCTGCCTCGCGGCACCAATCGCGCTGTGTGCTGTGGAGCGGGGAGGAACGCCCCCTCCCGCTCCTGATAATGCTCGTCTATGGACGAGCTGTGTGAGCAGAGGGAGGGGGCGTTCCTCCCCGCTCCACAGCACACAGCGCGATTGGTGCCGCGAGGCAGAAGGATGTCTCTGACTGACTGTCAGAAACGCCCTTCTGACCATAGAGCACTACGGTACCGGCACCGTAAGCTCTTTACACCGGGCACAGATCGGGAAAGCCGACAGTGCGCTGAATTCAGCGCACTGTCGGCTTTCTGGCAGTATATAACACTGCATGTGCCCAAAAGTGGTGAAAGGTCCTCTTTAAAGGTCCACTAAAAGCGGTGCACAATAGAGAACACTTGGCCATCAAAAACAAATAAAATAATATGAAACAAATGCAAAACAGACAATAAAACAGGATGTGGACATTTTCTTGCACAGTTGTCCAATCAAACAATGAACATTCATGCCGTATATACAGCGTGGCCTCTCTGTCACTCTATAAATGACGTAGATACAAACAGTGCTGCCCGTCTTTCCTTGTAGATGGTGTCATTTGATAATATTGAGGGAAGGGGATTTCATAAGACTGGCGATTCTTACACCAGTTTTAAATTGATTCCCCAACAGGCGCGAGACTTGCCAGAATTACTGAGGCTCCGATCACTTTGTGATACTTACTTATATAGGTGCTCCTGATCTCAACTCTGGGCCAACCTAACCAGTGGCTAGTTTAGATTTGTGGTATAACTCATGCCTAGGTTTGCCAAGATTCCTGCCTGGCTTTTCTCTCTGTAAGTGAGGCACAGGAGCTGAGATGCAGCAAAAATGCACAAAGTTTAGGTGAATTTGGCAATTTTCTTGGCACATCTCAAATAGTAAATCTGGGCCATTGTCTGTACAGATAGTACTGGCTCCCTGGTCTTTCTCCTGTAAATGATGTAAGAACACACATCATTACCTCCATGATTTTCCACTGGTTATACTGGATTTACTCAACTTTAATGGCAGCAAATTTTCCCAAATCCTTACACCCAGAAGTTATGGCTCCTGTAGTGCACAGTAGACTGTTGTATTTTGTTACAATCTGTATATATTACCATATTTTTCCATTTATTTCATAATATAAGTGCACACGACGTTGACACCTCATATAACATCTTCATGTCTCTACGTGTTTCACTGAAGTTTTACTCACGTAGTGTTTGGAATCAAGTTGTTGCCAATTTCTGTCCAGCCATTTCTAGTATATATGTTTCAGCAAGAGTTAATGACAGTGCAGCCATTGTTTTTTTAGAATAATTGGGGAGATTTGCTATTCTATACTAGTTTTCTGGTGTAAAAAAAGTCAACAAAAACCTTAGGTTTGAGACTTTTTAAACACCAGTTACAGGTTCCGATGCTACTTTCCGAATAGGTGTGTGGTAAGGTCATGGTGAGGGTAAGGCCATTGTTGCTGTCAGATTGATCATTATTATTATATACAATAGAAAGCTGGCAGAGCTGATACCAGTTATGAGCTGGCGTAGATTTCAGTGTAGTCTGTTTAGGGGAGAAGACAGAACAATGAGCACTTCATCTATAATGAACCAGTATGCAGTATGCTCTTTAGCTCCCCCTGATGGCAGCCAGATTATATTATTTAAAGGAATTATCCAATACTATGATATTGATTGTTGTGTCCTCTTCACTAGCACATTATATAGTGCTTGCGCTTGGTATTGCAACTCAGCCCCATTTATTTAAATAGGACTGATCTGGACCAATGGATGTGAAGTGACCTGAGAAGAGTAAGTGGAGCTTAGTATCACACAACCCCGTTAATTCTACTTCTATGCACGGTATTTGGAGCAACAACTCTTAAATATATATGTATTGGAAGAATTTATTATTATTTAGTTCACGACATTTATGAGGAATCCACATTGCAGGGCGCCCAGTTTCTCCCGAAAACAATACATTTTTTTTAAAAAAATGTCTAATGCATTTAATATTTTTTTTTATTTTTAGCTTATTTTTTACATATAAACCAAGAAAATGTTATAAGCCAACCCAAATCTCTTTTCTTTTGACCACTGAATGACAACGTACCCTCTGCGGAATACTACATGTTGCAATACAGCCCGGGGATCATATTTTTATAATAACCCCAGCTTAACCTCCTATGTAATGCATCACGGGGCCACTGGCAGCTAAGGGCTTAGAGACTGAAGTATAGCTACAGACTGTAATTACAACACTCACATTATATATACATTATCTGCCTGAAAAATAGCCAAACACACACGTACATCTCAGCGATTTCAGACCAAGACCTGTACATAGCTGCACTCGGAATAAATCAGTCAAGCATATTATAAGGGGGCTTAAGAGACATAAAAAATGCAGTGACATCTTGCCAAATGTAACTCTTTCAGCCCATATTGCTCATATATACTGGTAAAGAGATCACAGATAAAGATCTAGAAGATTTTCATTAAATCCTATACTGATCATTGAGACAATGTAAATAAATGTCCCCGTCCCCTGTGTGCTATTAGGGTATCTAGACGTCATAGGGTAGGGTTCCCCTTTTGGGACCCCTTCTATGTGTCTCTTTTTGGCAGACTTGGGCCTTATATCCATTACATGACTGGGTATTTATCTGAATGGCGATATGTAATACTATATTTTCCCTGTAGAGGCGCTGCAGGAGACATCAGCAGTCAAAAAGTCAACAAAAATAAAATTAAAATGGAACAAAAATTGACATACTGAACTGAAATATTGAATAGCAATCCACAAATGACACAGTATGTTATAGTCTCCCTCCAGCATGGTTGGCTGTAGCATTTTCCATCCAGCTTTTTAGAAGTCCAGCATCATAACCCATGGCTAAAGTGCTAGAAATAGAGGGGACAATTATTCATATTTTTATCTTGTGTAAGATATGTTTTCTGGAATATAAACTTTTTTGTCGCAGGTGCCTGTTTTATGCCCCGTTTGCTAATTTAAAAAAAAAAAAAAGAAGTGTGTGGGGCAGAGATGAAGTCAGGCCAAGATATGGACTCTTACACCTGCAACATTTTCAGATTGGTGTAGGCTTCAATCCAGTACACAGGACCTCCTGCAATGTCCTTGAATTATTTACAGGCCAGAACCTTGTACTACTTCTGGCCCATCTAGTGCCAACCACAAATGGACTGTGATCTATCTATCTATCTATCTATCTATCTATCTATCTATCTATCTATCTATCTATCTATCTATCTATCTATCTATCTATCTCTCCTATCTATCTATCTATCTATCTATCTATCTATCTATCTATCTATCTATCTATCTATCTTTCTGTCACCTGTTCTGTCTATCTATTTAGATTATACCTGTACTGTGACATCACTGAATTTATTATCCCTGTTCTGAGACATCACTGTGTTTACTAACCCTGTTTTGTGACATCACTGTTTATCATGCCTATACTGTAACATCAGTATAGATTATGCTTTTACTGTGACATTTCTGTGTAGATTATGCTTCTATTGTTACATCAATAGATTATGCCTGTTCTCTCTGACATCACTAGGTAGATTATCCCTGTACTTTGATATCACTAAATAGATTATTCCTTCACTGTGACATCACATCACGGTCAGCGGCCATGACAAAGAAGTACATTTCTAAAAAGGTAGCGCTCCTATGTCTGCAAAAAGAGCACTTTTATTAGTCCAAAAATGCAATGTTTCAGTCCACTAGGGACCTTTCTCAAGCTTCTAATTTTTGGGCTAGTGAAAGTACTTTATTGTATACATTGGAGTGCTGCCTTTTTTAATCTATTTATCTATCTATCTATCTATCTATCTATCTATCTATCTATCTATCTATCTACAGTTTCTTTCTTTCTTTATCTTTCTTTTTCTTTCTTTCTTTCTTTCTTTCTTTCTTTCTTTCTTTCTTTCTTTTTCTCTCTTTCTCTCTCTTTCTCTTTCTTTCTTTTTCTTTCTTTCTTTCTTTTTCTTTCTTTTTCTTTCTTTCTTTCTTTCTTTCTTTCTTTCTTTCTTTCTTTCTTTCTTTCTTTCTTTCTTTCTTTCTTTCTTTCTTTCTTTCTTTCTTTCTCCCACTATATACACCATGTACGTTTATTCTGTACAATAGCTCACTCATTCTTCTTTTCTATGACAAATTACATTTTATTTATAGACACCACAGAACCCCCCATCACCACACAATGAAATGCATAAGGGACACAACACAGGAAGGTTATGAGAATTAAACCTGAAAACAAGCTAGCATGAAAGGATATGGCAAAAAATAAAATAAAAACTGCATAACTGAGAAGCTTTTTTTTTATGAGATTCAGATCTTATTAATCACTTGTAGCCGGCTCATAAGGGGGATTCTGAACTGTTTACATTGCTCAGGGCATTTGATTTCTGCAGGTTGTGTCTCATATGAAGCAGACTCAGACAATATTGCCATCTGATGCTTGGTTTAACCCTGTGATGTCTGCGAGATTATAAAATCAGAATACTGAGTGGTTACTTTAATAAGCTAAAATCCTACTGTGCAATACTATGTGTATATCTTTAGATATGGGTATTTATTCGCCTTGTCATGTACATACAATGAATGCAGATCGTACAGTTTTTACATATCTATGAGCATATTTACTTGGCTACTTATGTGTATACTGAAGTGGCCAGCCTATATGGAAATCTATATGTACAAGTGAGAACTGTCCAGCCCAACATCCGAGGTGCCAAGTATATAGAGTCATAGAGAGTTCCTGTCTATTCAGTAGTACTTATAAACATAATTGTATGTAAATCCTTTAATATGAACTATAAGATAATAGAAGAAATAGCATTCATGTTTGTAGTCGTAGTCATGGTAGTAATTGCACTAGTAGAAGATGAAGTAGTAGATGTGGCATTATGGGATAGTATTTTCTTAAGAAGATTATTGCTATATATTACCATCTGACCACAAAACACTGCTGAAGCCCAGCATCACATTTGGGTAATTCAGAAAGATTTTAGGTCCATATCGCAGTCCCGACACCTATGGTTCTATTGAAACAATGTTAGATCACAATAAAATATTATGGGGCAACACGATGACTCAGTGGTTAGCCTTGCAGCGCTGGAGTCCTGGGTTCAGATCCTGCCAAGGACAACATCTGCAAGGAGTTTGTATGTTCTCCCTGTGTTTGTGTGGATTTCCTCCCATACACCAAAAACAGACATACTGATAGGTAAAAAATGTAGATTGTGAGCCCTATATGGGGCTTACAATCTACAATAAAAAAATATATATAAATATATAATGGTAATCTAGGTTTGTTTTCAGTAGAACAATAAAGGGTCCGACTCCTATGGCCTTATTCACACCAACAAGAACAGCCAATTGACGGCCATTTTTGTGACACCCATTGCACATTCGTTTTAAAAAGACGTTGATTTTAATGGGCAGAATTATTAAAACTGTTTAAAAGCAAATAGTAACCAATCACAGCGCAGCTTACATTTTCTATTCTGCTCCTGAAAAATGAAAGCTGCACTGTGATTGGCTGCTATGAGCAACTAAGACGGTTATGCTGTTAGATCATTTTAATAAATATGATGTCAAAGTCTCTATTCGTTAAAATGGACCATCAAACAATAGGACGCGTCTTCATGGATCCCTCAATAGATTAAAGTCTATGTGGGATCTGCAAAAACAGGTCCCAAATGGATGCAAAACAGCCGTGAAAAAATAGGCATTTTATCGGTTTGCATGACTGTTTTTTTTGGGAATGTAGCCTAAAATCTAACCATGTTGTGCCCATGTAAAAACAGTTTTATGATTTAAAAAAATCCTGAAATTTTAAACATTAGGTTAATTTCATATTTGCTTTCCTTTCAGGACAAATATTTGGAATTTTTTTTTATCTCTCCTTAAAAATTTAATAAATGTAAAATACATATTTTCGAAACACAAAAATTTTAATATAATTAAAAAAAATAAAATAATATAAATAAATCTTTGAAAATAGAGATTTTAAAATTCTATTAAAAAATGTAAATAAATTTATTTCATTAGCCAATGGGGGGGGGGGTTTGCCAAAATAGTTTTTTTCTTTTATGGCAGTTAATTGTTGTTTATTTTTTTAAAAAAAAATTAAAAAACATAGCGCTTAATAATCCATCAATTTATTTTACTTAAAAAGAAATAAATTATTTTTGGAAGGGAGTGGAGAAGTTGCAAATTGGGGAAAAAAATGTAAAAAGGTAGATAAAATTTGAGTGCATGGATTTTTATTATATATTTTTTTCTTTTTTTTTTCTTTTAGAAAATGTAACGTTATATAGAAAAATTTCCATCTTCCAATTTTGTACAAGTAGTAGCCGCACACGTCCAGGCTGTTTCTATGGATGTATTGTAACACTTTGCTTAAAGTCTGTTTTGGAAACTGAAGTCACAAAGCAAACAGAGGGTGTTAAGGCACTAAATTTTCAAGAGGAAATCCTATAGTGGAAACTTTACTTTTTTTTTGTTTTCACATCAAGTGTAACTTGTTAAAAGCACAGGTGAAGGGGGAAAGAAAGCAGATATTAAAGTGAGATATGAGGACTGTGAAATCGACCGGCTCTGAATAAACTGAAATAAATGGTTTAATATGAAAAACGCTGTATACTTTATATGGGCACATGTGCAATGATGCTTGGAAATCGGAGGCTTTACAATATAGCATTGTTTTAATAAATGGAGGGAAGCTTAACAAGGAAAAATTCTGAACAGAACTTTTTTTTAACCTTTTTTTTTTTTTTTTTTTAAATTAGTGAGATCCGCCAAGCAAATTGACAGTGCTGTAAACTGGATAGGAATGTATAGAATAGAACAGAACAGCGCCCCTAGTGGTCAGGATTTTAGTATCATCATGCACTTTTTCTTTTGCAATCCATATATAGTGGCTCTTACCTATGTAACTATAATTCACAGGGTCCCATAGTCAGATGAAAAACTACTTGAATGTGAGCAGTGACCAAAAAATAGCTGTAGTGTCACATATCAGATATGTACATAGTAGATGTGCAACATCTGCAAGGAGTTTATATGTTCTTCCCATGTTTGCAAAAATTTCCTCCAGGTACTCTGGTCTCTACACACACTCCAAAAACATAGTGATGTAGATTATCAGCCCCAATGGAGACAAGTACTGCTGTGTGTATTGACAGTCTCTGTACAGCACTGCTGAATAGACCGCTGATATATAGGTGTATAATGGAATGAAAATGATGACAACAATGGACATTTTCAAAAGTCATTGAGGTGTCCCCCCAAAAAAAATCTGTTTCTACATTTAAGAGTGCACTATTAGCCTCTGAGCCCTTTAACAGATGCAATGACTGATAAAGGGGTTATAAAGTGTATTGTATTTCTTATTTATGGTTTATCCTAAGGATAGGCTATTAATATCTGATCAGCTATTTGGTGGTACGTCCTGCCTCTGTAGTATTCTAAAAAAAATTATAAGTGTAAAATTATTATTATTTACATTCATTTGTATATTGTATATAGAGATAGCTACATCTTACAAACTCAGTTTTGCACTATCTCTATTTATCCATCATTCTATCTAGTGGGCAGAACTCTAGCAGGTATCAGCAAAGTGGACCCTGAGGACAGTGCTCTCTTCTTTTAAAGAAATTATGCTGCTTTTAACATTTTTTCTTTGTAGCTACATGCCTGTCTATCTGTCTAATTATCTATCAACAGTATCTATCTATCTATCTATCTATCTATCTATCTATCTATCTATCTATCTATCTATCCATCTCCTATCTATCTATCTATCTATCTATCTCATATCTATCTATATCATATCTATCTATCTCATATCTGTCTATATCATATCTATCTATCTATCTATCTATCTATCTATCTATCAATCAATCTCATATCTATCTATACCTGTATCCTATCTATCTATCTATCTATCTATCTATCTATCTATCTATCTATCTATCTCCTATCTATCTATCTATCTATCTATCTATCTATCTATCTATCTCATATCTATCTATATCATATCTATCTATCTCATATCTGTCTATATCCTATCTATCTATCTATCTATCTATCTATCTATCTATCTATCTATCTACCTATCTCATATCTATCTATATCATATCTATCTATCTCATATCTGTCTATATCATATCTATCTATCTATCTATCTATCTATCTATCTATCTATCTATCTCTCTCTCTCATATCTATCTATACCTGTATCATATCTATCTATCTATCTATCTATCTATCTATCTATCTACTAACTCCATATTTGTCTATCTAGAATATCTCATGCACAAACATAGATACATAAACAGAAATGTAGCTATAGCTATAACCTTCTATATTTATGACATTGATTGTCCATATTTATTTCATTTTATACCACTCCTGTAACATTTCATAAAACCATAATATAAACTAGAATTTAATACCTAGAAATAAATATTTATTGTAAGCCTGGATCGCTACATAATAAACTGATCAGAAAGCTACAGAGCAATGAGGGCCTCAGTATGTGGATATAAAATGACAAATATAACGTATAGGGCCTCGTGCACAGGCATGAGTATGGCAAAGGGTTGCCTATAGAACCAATCAGATCCAAGCTTTCCAACCAGCTGAGTAAGAATGTAATGTGGAATCTGATTGGTTGGGCAGCACTGCTAGTGTTTGGACCTGAGGCCTAGTGTGTTCCTCCAATCCTCACCCATGTTATTCTTTCAAAAATGGAAAAGCTATGGGAAAATGATGTCAAGTATCAGTCCATTAGTTAGTGGGGTTGCCTGAGGATGATAACTCCTGACCGTGCGTCCTCTAGGGCCTATCACAGAGGAGGATATACTTACTAACATGGTAAAAGAGGGATATTTAGGCTCATCTGCCAACTCTTCCAATACGTCCAAAACACTCCTATAATAATGGGTGACCCATCAGGATCCTGGAAGAGTGGGTAAAGTGTTCTCGAGTGATTGGCGCTTCATTCACTTAAATGGGGCTGGGGGTTGCACACGACAAGAAGGCTTTCGGTCCCCCATCCTCTTGATCACTGGCATTCAGGTCCCCAGCTATGGACACTTATACCTTGTTCTGTGGCACAACCCCTTTAAGACTCGTCACTGGATTGCCCCATTTTGACCAGTGTTTTTGTAAGTCATGCCTATTTTTGGGTCTGTACACGCCCAATTGTTTGGAGGGGGGGGTACTTTTAAAAAATTCAGGACTCTTGCGACAAATTTGGGATAGTTGGCAACAATACTTAGGAGTATTTGCCTCTTGGAACACCATAAAAAAACAGCTCCATACCTGTCTACAGGTTGTGTGTGGTACTGCAGCTCAGCAGCAATTCTAGATAATAGTCATGTACAAGTGTGGCGCTGTTTCTGGAAGAAAGCAGATTTTTTATCAAACGTAACAACTCTCCCAGAAAATCTAGGAGGCTCCAAAAAATAGGGGGGAAATGTCAGATCTCCCAAGCCCGTCATCATTTTTTATATTTGATTTGGTCATTTATGCACCAGTCATATACGAAAAAGGGTCACAGCACAGCACATTTTGAAGAAAGGAGACATGACCGTAGTCATAGGGGTGTGGTGATGTCCAAAGGTGTGGCCTCATAAAAACCCTTGTGGGCCCACTTCTTAAATGTTGGCAAGAATGGTTTTTATAATCCTGGACAAATCCTTCACCAAGAGTCCATATATTATGTTTTTTTTTTTCACAATTGATTCATTTAGAGGTGAAACTTCAAGTTTCTGGACCTCATTGCAAAATTTGGAAAAGGGCCCCCACCATCTATGAGTCATTCATAAAACCAGTGTTTGGGCCCCTTAAGGCCATGGTACATCTACTGCCCCTATGGCTACACTCCTAGTTTATTTAAAACAATTGCACATTGAGAAAATCTTGATTTTTAAGTAAAAATGGCAAAGTCTACATCAAAACACATGTAATGAATAACACAATCCTTTGGCGCTCTTTTCAACGTTTCCTGTGTTAATTTTAAGCATTTTGGTTTTCGTGTCACCACAAATTCCACTTTGAAATATGTAGATGGAAATGCCAATGTAATATTGAGGCAGGTTGTACACATCAGGCTCGCACCATGGAAAGCTCCGATTGCATTCAAAGGGTCAATCTGTTTATTGACAGGGAGTCTTTTATTATTAAGACAAAATCCCTCATCGTGAAGATAATCAATCCTCAATACCCTTTTCTTCTCAGCCAAGGATCAAGTCCTACCACCCTCCTGGGACAGCATCAAATCTTAATATTGTCCTGCCCTTTACATGTGTAATTAGGGACAGCAGAGGGGGATCATGCTGGCGCTCAGCCCTACAACTAGTCATATATCCAGAAATCCCTTTGTCTTCATAAACATTCAAGAGCCAACTGTGCCCATGTTACAAAAACAGGGGGATAGCCTGGGCACTGGGACTGGCACCGGGCTGGTGATGATATTTTTATGTTATTACTCAGCCAATACTCTGCTCCCTTTGAACAAACCATGGCGGCCAACCTCGTGACAATTACAAGTATTACTTTTTAAGTGATTTTCTGTATTAGAGATTTATGTGCAAATGTCACGTGGTAAAATCAAATGTGCACATTAGACTGTACAAAGATGAGGGAAGAGATGTTACCTCCTGTGGCCAGCAGAGGGCAGGGTTTAACATGTTAAGGAGATATTTTCCTAATAGAATTGGCAGGTATTATGCTGAAAATGGCCAGCATAGTATACAAGCCAAAAGGATCAATCAAGTCGCTCGGATCCTAATAAATATATGTAAATAGAAAGAGTGAGAAAAAGGATAGAGAGATAGATAGATAGATAGATAGATAGATAGATAGATACTGAATGAATGGATGGATGGAAGGAAGGAAGGAAGGAAGGAAGGAAGGAAGGAAGGAAGGAAGGAAGGAAGGAAGGAAGGAAGGAAGGAAGAATAGATAGATAGATGATAGATAGATAGATAGATAGATAGATAGATAGATAGATAGATAGTAAATTGGTATATCCATAGACTAGATAAATAGCAGAAAGATTGCTTAATAGATAGATAGATGATAGATAGATAGATAGATAGATAGATGATAGATAGATAGATAGATAGATAGATAGATAGATAGATAGATAGTAGATAAATGGTGGATGGATGGAAATATAAATACATTACATGTAGATTAGATAGACAGCAGATATATTAGATAGAAAACAGACAGATAAATAGATAACAGATAGATAGATAGATAGATAGATAGATAGATAGATAGATAGCAGGTAAATAGATTCATAAACAAGATATATAGCAGGTAGAAGAATAGATTCATTAATGGATAACTAAATAAACAAAAAGATAGATAGATAGATAGATAGATAGATAGATAGATAGATAGATAGATAGATAGATTTGGGAAATGATAAAGGATTTGCCTCATCAAGACAACCTCTTTCCAAATGAACCCTATATTGGTGTATGCAGACCATAGTGGGGACCCAACGTTTAAGATTCCCCTTTACTAGACAGAAGGGATAGCCCTGCAAACAGCAAGCCTTTCTCTGGTAGACCTGACCCGCTAATAGGCCAAACACATTATTAGCAATTAGCTTATTTCTATATGGAAAGAGGTTGTCATAATGAGACAACCCCTTTAAGAAGCTCACACATTAGCTGCCATCTTCCTTCTCCAATCCCAGGGTCCATAAGTGCTGGCAGTATATATCATTATGGTCCTTCTGGATCTTCAGAACATCAGTGTACCTGTACTACCTGCATTTGCAGCCATGACAGATATCAAACATTCATGAAAGTTCTTTCCAGGGAACTATAACAGGATCAGGTGAATTTAGTAAATTTGGGGAATATCTGGTTTCTAGCTGAAGGCTCAGTTATTCATCGCCATAAGTGAATGATTCCATTATAGACTAGCTTTTAGGTAGAAGGTGGTATCCTTGGAGATCTGATGGTAGGTGTTAATTTTTAATTGTGTATCCACAGACAATTACACAGTGTATAAAGTGTAGCCGGGTGCATACAGTCAGTTGCTCCATTGTTTGCACATGTAGTGCACAGTATAATGAGCTTGTAGCTGTGTAGTTAGGTAGAGGCAATTTAAAGCAGTTTTAAATGAGAACCAGATTTTTGAGGCCTGCACAATAAGAAGCATGAAATGCGGAGAGAATTGAGAATAAAAGTGGATTATTACCACCCTGATACAGGCCGAGTTATTTTAATTTGTACAGTGATTTAACCAGATATTCCATGCTCTTAGATATTTGTGTTCTGATTTAAAACTTCATGTTATTTAACACCATAACAAATCCATTCATAGAATAGCTGCAGAATCTTTTGCATGTGCCCATGCCCTGTCCTAGTATTATTATATACTATATCTGGTACTGTAGGAACATTTTATGTATATATTGTATGAAAAGAAAAAAAACAGAAAAAGGAAGGAAATGGAGAAAGAAAGAAAGAAAGAAAGAAAGAAAGAAAGAAAGAAAGAAAGAAAGAAAGAAAGAAAGAAAGAAAGAAAGAAAGAAAGAAAAGAGAAAATTGAAATATAGCTAGCTGTATGTAAAGGTAAAAATACATAAGAAAGGATAAATGGATAGATAGATAGATAGATAGATAGATAGATAGATAGATAGATAGATAGATAGATAGATAGATAGATAATAGATAGATGATATAGATAGATAGATAGATAGATAGATAGATAGATAGATAGATAGATAGATAGATAGATAGACAGACAGACGTGGGTATAAATAAAAGTAGATTAATAGATAGGCATAGATACAGTAAATAATAAGGTAAACAGATAGGCGAACAGACATATATTAATACATATGCAGCTCTATTCGTGTACCAGTCGTCCATTATCTAAGGAATTATTGCTGGATATTTCTAGAACAATGCTGCTTTGTACTTTTATTATATGTGTAACTTCAAACGGGACCCATCTTTGTTCTCTCTCCTGTAATAATATTCAGGTTCATCTTTTAGTGAGTGTTATATGCATCTACAATGCTCAGCACTGCTGCCACCTCCAGGGAAAGGGGGAGGCAAAGAGGACTGGGGGCTCAGAGAAGACTGCTATCATACTGAACGAATAGAGGCAGAAATATGAAGAAAGCCCAGCACATAGCAACCGGATGAGCTCTAATATGAAGGATGAAACATCCAATATGTTTTCTATCAGAGCCTGGAAGAACCTCACTATAGGTATCAATCTAGAATTTTATGGTTTTCAAAGTCAGTTGTTTTTGTTGTTTAACAAGTTAAAGAGTGAGAGATAGAAGATGGATGGATAGATAGATAGATAGATAGATAGATAGACAGATCGATAAATTGAAAATGGATGGATGGATAGATAGATAGATAGATAGATAGATAGATAGATAGATAGATAGAAAATGGATAGATATGATATAAATAGATAGATATGAGATAGAAAAATAGATATATAGATAGATAGATAACAGATAGATGGATAGAGATGTTTAACGACATATGAACGGAAAAAGAAAGAAAGAAAGAAAGAAAGAAAGAAAGAAAGAAAGAAAGAAAGAAAGAAAGAAAGAAAGAAAGAAAGAAAGAAAGAAAGAAAAAGACTCAGGAGAGAAGTGAAATAGATACAAATAACAGAGAAGGACTGAGAAGATGTGATACAATGAATAATTATAATAATATAAATAAAGAAGTATATAGCATATATAGATACATACATATACACAGACACATATATATATTATAAACACACACTCAAAAATATATGAAATATATATATATATATATATATATATATATATATCTACAGTGTGCATGTGTACCGATAGAAACATAAATCTATGACAAATAAATAGCAGATACATAAATGAATTATGCGATTCAGATAGATAGACACTTATGAGAAGTGTGTATTTATGATCAGATAGATAGATAGTTACCATAGATCTAGCAGATAATACTATTACTTTCTAGGTATTACAGTAATCCTATAGTAGGTTATATATAGCACATGGTAGCATGATGTAGAATATACAGGGTTGCTATGTGACCCTCTTAGCTCATTGGCAGCAATGATCCCCCCCCTGGTTGCAGTCTATGCAATGACTCTGTATTGAGCTCCATTAACCTGGCACAGTGTGATTGTCCAAGTCTAAGCACCAGGCAGCTTTGAAGAATTCCTCCTCAAAAGGAATGCCCCCTCCAGGACCAAAAACCCTATGGCAAAAAATTCCTCCAGCTAACCTGCTAAAGAAGGTCCCAGGAGAAGCCACTTATAGGATGACTTACATGGGATTGATCCTTCCATATAAGACAATGGACAAACACCGAAACTAAAACCTATAATTAGTCCAAAGGAGCAAATACCCCCCCCCCCCTCCAGCCCCCTGTTATTACAGCCCAGTCATTGGGCTCCCTGGTATTCCTAGCAGCTCACCATATATTACATAAGAATAATATTGTAAATAAATAATAGAGAGGATATTGCACGTGTACTGCGACATTAGCAGGTTGTTCTGCGACATTGTCAGGCTCTGTCCTCATAGAGATTTGGTTTGTTCTGGCTTTTCCTACTCATGATCCTTATTCTTAGGCTGGAAGCTTTAGATTTCAGAGTCCCTTTAAAATAAATCTGTAACACCTTAAAGTGGTTAGACACTTGCTGGGGTGGATGTCTGATCAATAACTGATGATGAAAAGGGATTTTCTGGGGAAGCTTTTTAACCCTCTCTGTTGTGGGATGAGATGTCCGACTGTGCCAAATCTATAAGACACCCCATTCACCCCTTCTTGTGCAAATGTCCCCACCCTGGGGACATAGAAGACATCCTAGAATCTTATCATTTAAAGGGGACAAGTCTGTGTCTTATATATTTTTACATTTTAATTTGTGTGTGTGTGTGTGTGTGTGTGTATGTATGTATGTATATATATATATATATATATATATATATATATATATATATATATAGTATATATGTACGCACAAACATTTTATAAACATCTACTCTATATTATGCTACACTATCTATGCTATATTAATATTTTAGTAGTTATATATTTTAATATAAAAAATTTTATTTCTATTTCTTTACAAAACTATGTCTAGAATTCAACAATATTCACAAATATATAATATATTGCATTCTCAAAAGTATAAACCAAATTGTAAAACAATATATTACAAATCCTACAACAATATAGCCAATTTATAATGTATATCTATATATTATTATTATTATTATTATAATAAAATATTATTTTATTGTATTATTATTCTATAATTTTTTTAAACAATTATTCTTTTTTTACTTTGAATATTTTGGTTTATTTAAATACCATAAAATATTTGGTCATTTTTAGTTTATTCCCTATAAAACACAAAAAAATAGGATTTGCTAAATCTTCCTAGTTTACAGAAACAATGTAATTCTCCTGCTTTTCTTCTAGGGTGACTTTTGTATATACTTGCTGTGCTTTGCATATATTATTGCGCCTTGGTAACATGGAAGGAGTCTTATCTGTATTCGGTGGCTGAGATAAACAGTGCAATATGAAATGCAGCCATATCTGAGTGTGGGATCTTGAGGACATCTCAGGGAGCAGGATATTACAGCAGCATTGTGGATTATTATTTGCTGTGTATTATCAGCTCTGATCACCAGGTGCACATGGGGAGGTCACACAATTTTGCAGCTTTTGTGCACCACACAATGAGGACACACTTCTTCCCCTGCCCATATAATAGATCAGTGTCCCCAGCTCAAAATAAAGACAATCTCATCATTTAACACTCCCATTGTTATTCGTTAAGAAAAATCTATCACAAGCCACAATCTCCCTCCCCCTAAAAATAAAACAAACAAAAAAACCCCACAAATTCTGAAATCTATAAATTAACAATTATTTTTAGAAAAATGAAATTCTAATAAATGTAAAACATATTGAAAAAATACACTTTTCCAAGTGTTAACGGAGTAGGGTGTCTATGTATATATATATATATATATATATATATATATATATATATATATTTTTTTTTTTTTTTTGCTAAATGCAGGAAATGCACAATCCTACAATATAGATGAATTTTACGAATATACATGTAGACATAGACGACAGATAGACACACATGGATACAGTAGGATTCTACAGAGGCATATATGCATATATATTGTCGACAGTTGGATTGAAAGATAATATATATATATATATATATATATATATACTGTAGATATTCATGGGTAGTAAAGGATGACTAGGATGATAGATAGATAGATAGATAGATAGATAGATAGATAGATAGATAGATAGATAGATAGAAAGAAAGAAAGACAGACAGACAGACAGACAGACAGACAGACAGACAGACAGATAGATAGATAGATAGATAGATAGATAGATAGGGAAGATAATATAGAAAAATGGAAACATTCTGTAGATAGATGGATAGATTAGAAAGCTGATATAGATGTAAACACATACTGTAGAAATTTATGGATAGATAGATAGATAGATCAACAGAAATATAGATGATAGATAATTGATAGATATATCAACAGAAAGATAGATAGATGATAGATAACAGATAGATAAACAGAAAGAAAGAAAGAAAGAAAGAAAGAAAGAAAGAAAGAAAGAAAGAAAGAAAGATAGAGTGAGTAGTCGGATACATTGTTATGGATAGATTGGATATACACTATAGAAAGATAGAAACATATTTACTGTAGATACATTGATAGAATAGATGAATGGACAGTGTAGATATAGAGATTGATAAATGAGATATATACTTCACATACATGGATATATACATAGATAGACTGATACATTCTATTTTTGCAGGCTGTATTTGGCATACAGAGCCTGCCCCTTTGCCCCTTAACTAACCCCTATCCCTCCCCCATACCCACTGATATATATATATATATATATATATATATATATATATATATATATATAGTATTTACTACATGGATACAATATAAAAGAATGAAGCAGTCATGGCTACATACCCCATATTCGCAGGTGTCCATAAGAACATTTATCAGCTACATAAAATACCTCATTTCAGCCATAAAGAAACAGGCTGGGCACCTTGGCTATATTGACTCAGGTGTCAGGACTCTTTATTTTTAATTATAACCTGCCCTTTTTTAATTCCTTGGCAGAAAAAAAAAGAAAAGGGGGGCATTAGAATCCAGGAATAAGGGTTTGCTCCCCCTACCCCTTACCCCCTCCCCCTTGTGAAGTTATTGGGAAGGGATAGGACTGAGAAGTCTGGCACTACTTCATGAGCAGAAGGAGCCGCATCACCAGCGCGGAGGGATACACAATAGAGTTCAAATGTCAGCAAGTTTGTAGAAAGAGTGAGAGAGAGGAGGTGACTGGGTGGAGTATCCATCCGCTGAGCAATCCCTGCTGTATGCTGCTCTGCAGGACTGTGCATGGCACACAGGCTCAGGCTGTCTCTCTCTGGACATCCTACACAGGCTCTTCCCTGGGATCTGTCACCCCCTCCCCTTCCACCCTGGCTTTTAGAGAGCACTTCTGCCACTCACCCCATAACCTCTCACTCTACCCCCTGCACCCTTGGATCTCTCCCCCCTCTCCCTCTGTACACAGGCAGGTGATCCCATCTGCCCCCCTCTTTGTGTTGTGTATGCAGCTCCTGTGGATCCTTCTTCTTCTTCAGTCATGATCATCTGAACACCCTCCATCCATCCATGCAGGATCTGGGACAAGGAAACTTCTCCTTCCAGGCTCGTTGAACTTATTGTCAAGTTGACTCTCTTACTAGTATTATTCTTATTTTGCTGCTTGAAGTATCATCATCATCATCACCATCCTCATGGATATAGCAACAGGTCCTGAGTCCTTGGAGAGGTGCTTTAACAGGGGGCAGAGTGACTGTGCCAAGATGCTGGACAATATTAAAATGGAAGATCACCCACTCAGGGCTGGCACTGCCACGCTAGGAGTATTGCTGGGTAAGTGCTTGTCCTCTATAGACTGTGCAGAAGTTTACTACTGCTTCTAATATTATACAGTGGGTATAAACCCCCTGCCCTGGCAGACCCTAAAATCTGCCCAACATGAGATCAGGAAGTGACATTAGGATATCTGATGCATCATTATATTACAACTATGACTGGGGCTCATGTACAGGTTCCAGCTTTGGCACTATATATATATATATATATATATATATATATATATATATATATATATATATATACTATCCAGGGTAATAGAGTAAAGATGTAGCAGTGCTGAGGGTGTTATTTGGGTGAGCTGGTTGTGATCATATCGGTTTGTAATCTCTAGTTGTTACCTAATCTGCAGAGAATTAAGTCAGGAAGACAACTCAGAAAAGGAAATTCAGCTCTGCTACATCTGTAGAGAAAAAGAGGATAGAAATGTAGAAAAGCACAAAAATAAGTATATATTACACTAGGATACTATATACTGGCAATGCAAAGATCACTACTAATAATACTATTACTACTACAACTACTTATACTACTATTAGTGCTATCACTACTTCTACTTAGAATACAATGTATTAATATACAATATATTATCATAAATAACACGTCTACAAGTGTCAGTCATGTGCTGCATAGTACTGGTGACAGCAAAGTATATATATATAATATAGTATATAACGTGATAATATAATAAATATGTAATGTACAGTATTGGTAGTGGATGTAGTTTAGTATGATAGGAGTAACTATACACCAAGTAGTGGCATTGGCTTTCATATCTATCTATCTATCTATCTATCTATCTATCTATCTATCGTATTAATATCTATCTTATCATTCTAATATATATATATATATATACATATATATATATATATATATATATATATATATATATATATATATTTATTATTGTAAATTAGCATTCAGTCATGTATTGTACTCTATGTATATCGTATACAGGATTCCACTTTGAAAGTATTAATCATTTCTGAAGTCTGAAGTTTAGGGCTAAAGTTGCCATTACAATTCTTGTAAAGATTAGTAAAGAAACAGATTTGCTACATGAATAATAATTGACACCCTTGTGCCCTCCAATGTATTGATATCACAGTGGCAGGGGTATTATATGATATATTTGTAGTGGATTCGGGCTCAGTATACAGTGTAGGATTTGCAGATCATAGAAATGTATCTATATAGTGTAACATAAATGATATACAGGAATGTGTAATAATCAGTGAGAGGCTCTGTAATATATAGTAAAGGCCTGGGGATAGAGATAGGTTTATATGTTCTGTTATATACTCCCATATAGGTGCAAATATGAATTTATTCCCGGAAAAGTAACAAGATGTACACGTTTAATTACATTTTTTGTATATATATATATATATATATATATATATATATATATATATATACACATATAGTATGTATATATATATATATATATATATATATATATATATATATAACACACACACACAAGAAGACTAAAAGAATTTAATCACTTGTGGTTAAAGTGCTCACTATCTGCGAGTAAATGAATTATCTGACTATCTATCTACCTATAGCTATCATCTATTTATATCTCATATCTATCTATCTATCTATCTATCTATCTATCTATCTATCATCTATCATCTATCTATTTATAGTAATAAGTGTACTAGACATCTGCCATTATTTTTACCTTACATGTGTGCAGTGACCCTCATCACCATCATGTACTAGTATGTGATATATACATTATATATCTCCTTATCCCCAGCGTGTAATATTCTGATTATTACCCACACATATAGCATGTGATGTGTGTGCAGTGTGGGGATATTTACTCAGTTTTATAATGTTGATGTATTAATATGATGTGCACGATGCACTTGATTCGCTTTGATCACAGGTTTACAATCTTCTGTGCCCATCATGTGAACTTATAATATGTATTCGGTGTGCTTATATCTATCTGTGACCTATGAAATAATATTTGGACTCATATTTTTTTACATTTGTGCAGTATCTACATAATATATGCTATGTGTTGAAAATGTAACCCAGAATAATTGACATGGGTATTTTTTTCATCATGTCTGTGATCATCATCATATGCTTTATATATTGATAGCCCATATGTGTATATCTCTTTTATTGTATCACCATGTGAATATGTACACACATAGACACATATAATATATATATATATATATATATATATATATATATATATATATATATATATATATATATATATCCATACATAGTGACTATTACAAAATTGTAATGATGTGTTTTGTGCCCCCCAGGCTCAGAGTGCCAGCACCAGGCAGTATGTGAGGGCTGCCAGAGACCCATCTCAGACCGCTTTCTGATGAGAGTCAATGAATCCTCCTGGCATGAGGAGTGTTTGCAGTGTACAGTGTGTCAGCAGCCTCTCACCACCAGCTGCTACTTCCGGGACAGAAAGCTCTTCTGCAAGCAGGACTACCAACAGTAAGGACCTCTCTGCCCATATATACTCTGCATAGTGTGCAATAACCATATAACACTTTGCCCATATATACTGTGCTATAGCCATATAATACTGTGCTCATGTATACTGTACATACTGTACTATAACGAAATCTCTCTGCCCATACATACTGTACATACTGTGCTATAACCAAATAATTCTCTGCCCATATATACCGTACATTCTGTGCCATAGCATATATACATAAATATGTATATACTTAGTGATATTTTTAAAAAGTACAACAACTCTCCATCCATATTGGTTTATGTCCTTATATACAATTCCAATCCGGCCTGCCCATATATACCTACATGATAAAACTATTCCCCTATTTATACACTGTGTCATTACCTGCCCCAGACATAAAACCTTATTCAAGCCTCATAATTTGCCCATATTTCTACACATGACTATATTTACCAGCCTTTTATATACTTTCCACTTGACTTTCCTTCACTGAGCACAGAAGTCTCTCCTGATCCCATCACTATGCAGAGGCAGTAAAGTATCATCACTTCTCTACCTATATCTAGATCTCTATTTATTCACATGTCATATGGAATAACACAAGCAAGTGCATTAACTAGTCATGTGATCTGTTGGCTACCTCTGCTTACTGAGGGCAACCTAGCTCATGGCAATGATAGGGAAGGAGCCTGATCTCCCAGATAAACACTGGCCATTGTTCTATGGAGGTGAATCATCCATATACACTTATTTGTTCACCTGCAAACTAAAAGTAGGCTGGAAGTGTCTTAGCATATGTACATATATGAGATGTAGATAGGAGATGGATGGATGGATGGATAGATAGATAGATAGATAGATAGATAGATAGATAGATAGATTGAATTGCACTCTATACATTGGATCTAAGGGTTAGTATGATCAGAACAATGTTACCTTTGGAAGGAAATCATGGTGATAATAATAATGTGATCACACCTGCTCTGCCATTGTTTGCTCATTAAATAATCCTGTAACCACACAAGTATAAGGAGAAGAAAAATAAGATCCGTCTTGTACAAGGAAAAGATCTGGTATTAACATAGGAAGTCATATCCATGGAATCAGAACTATTGTAATCCTCATGTATAGCATGCTAGGAGGGGTTAGTTCTGATCTAGTATGGATGGATTATATATATATATATATATATATATATATATATATATATATATATATATATATATATATATATTCATTCCATCTTTTGTTTTATATATTATATTTGTGTTATATATATATATATATATATATATTAATCATAATATGTATATGCAGAATATAAATAGATATATGATTTACGTATATTGCCTATGTATCTATCTATTAAGGTTTATACGTGATGTAGGATATAATATATTAAATATGATTATGCATTATATGCTATGATACAGATTATGTCTAGTACTATTATACAGAGATTGCAGATTATGTATAGTACGATTATACAGATTATATATAGTACTATTATACAGATTATGTACAGTACTATTATACAGAGATTGCAGATTATGTATGGTACTATTATACAGATTATGTCTAGTACTATTATGCAGATTATGTATAGTACTATTATACAGAGATTACAGATTATGCATAGTACTATTATACAGAGATTGCAGTATTATTTGGAAGGACCGGGGTACATAATAATATTGTAGTGATGACTATATCTCCAGATATATTTTTCCCATAGTTGTAAATCTGTACATTTTCCTATAAGATCCAGTGACTAGCTGAGGCCTCTTTTGTCCTGGCTATGTCTCGGTATTCGGCCCTGCAGTGTATAATATATATATATATATATATATATAATGTATATATTCTAGTATCTGGGGACTACAAGCCATTGCTTTCTCTATGATATAATATTCCTATCCCCGGCCCAATCATGGAGCTAATTACCGTATTTATTGTAGTTGTGTCCCTCTTAATAATATATAACGCCTAATTACCGCACGCGGCTTTGCTGTGCCCTGGCTCCTATACTGCCCCCGGTAAATATGACAGACTTCTGTGACTTGTAGTGTGACTTGACACTTATCCCCCTGTACATTACATTTTCCGTCTATTTTACGACATTATAATCTTTTGCTATAGAAATTCATCTCACTTTGTAAAATGTCGCCGGGACTGATCCTCACTTGTAGGTTTTCCATTGCGATATATTTGGATTTCTTCTAAATTTTTGCGACTTTTACACTTGCGACACAAGTGCGACTTTTTTTGCCAGGAATGTGCGTGTGTAAATGGGTGTCTATTACTAGTCAGGGCTCCGCAGGGCAGGACACCAGTTTAACCCTTTGCGCCTGAGACTCTGCAAATTCCTCTTCAGCTTTTATTTGGGTTTGGCCACTATCGGGTTACTGTACAGTGTCGTAGTCGGGTAGTAACCCAAACATGATGAGAGAGGGGTGGTGGGGGGTGAGGGTCTCTTCAATGTGCTCTCCATGCTTGTCAGGAGAATTTAGAGGCTCTTTGTGTAGTGGGGTGCACACAGCTACTTCAATCACTCAGACATAATAAGTCTCTGCTAGAAGTCTGCATAGACACAAAGAGAAACATCTATTGCTTTGCATCAGTCTTTGTCAGGCAGCTCCCATACAGGCCTATAGCCATTCCTAGCAACCTACAGCATGAAAGTCTTCTCCCTGGTAACCTGGACCCAGACTTATAGCCCACATACTGCTGACTGCAGCCATTCTCCAGCTAACAACTGCTTGGGGACCTGGATTCATTTCTTTTCTTTACTTGGACCCTATGAAATGTAACAATTAATATGATCCCATTTTTGTTATTAGGACAAACATCTAATTATTTGCAAAATGGGACAAATTAGCAGGATAATAGGTTTCTAGTCAGGGCACAGAAAGGAAATCTGCTTGTTCTAAAAATATAGATTTTGATTTTCATTTTTAATATATTTTTTTGCAAATAATTATTAATTATTATTATATGAAAATGTTTCCCTTTTTGTCATAGTAACTAAATATAGCAATAGCGTATTAAGGTGTGACATGGTCAGTGTGTGACAATGTATTTTTCTATAGATTAAACTAACTAGACACAATAGGATATAAAATGATATGAAATAATATTAATCTTTGTTAGAATAGTATCATCATCGCTCTTGACATTGTGCAAAGTTTTATTACATTTTCTTATATCATATTTTATCAAACTATATTTTATTACATTGAAATAATTATATTGTATTCTATTATATATATTCATATAAATAATAATAATAATAATAATAATATTTTTAGATTATTATTATTATTATTATTATTATTGTTATTATTATTCTATTATATTTTTTTTATAATATTTTAGATTATATTATCATTAAAGCCGCCTTTGTCATTGGGTATGCCTCATCTGTGCTTTGTGATTGAATTCTGATTTACTTACCTGTATTGCTATGTAAAGCCACAAATAATACACTGCACTGTGAATTATGGTTTTAGTCTATTACACTTGTCTATCTCAGCTCTGCTACATCTGTCTATTGATATCCTATAGTACATGATATTATTGCCATTCTTAGTGTGGTAGCTGTTTAGCTGCTAAGTGTACATTTCAGCTCTGGCTGGCAGGGGATGGGTTAAGCATTGTCCCCCGTTTAGGACAAGTGGGACCCTGTTGAGGTATTCATGCTTACTGGCAATTAAGAGAGATATCTCCTTGTAAAGTATTGTTGTATCACAGCACCTGGTGTGACTGGACATGGGGACCTGCTGTGGGGCTGTCACCATGAACCGTCACTACCAGGCCTTAATGGCAAGATATATGGGAAGAAGCCTTAAGTCTCATTCTTGGAAGTTTATTGTAGGCATTTATTTCTAATTCTGATAGAATACTTGTTGCTTCCCCTGATGTGGTTGACAATGTCTTGTAAGATTTGGTGAAGCATAAAGGGATATGCAAGATGTTGGCATTGCAATTCTCTTGCTGTTCTGTAATGGCACAAAATATTCAGATTATCTATCTATCTATCTATCTATCTATCTATCTATCTATCCATCCATCCATCGATCGATCTGCCTGTTTATGTCTCTATTTCATGTGTATTTTGTAAGAATTGGTGACACATCAAGGGACACTGACAATGTCTACATTTCAACTCTGTTGCTGTTATTGTAATTTTCTTCTTCTTTTTATAATGGTTCTATCTATCTATCTATCTATCTATCTATCTATCTATCATCTATCTATCTATCTATCTATCTATCTATCTATCTATCTATCCAGCTATCTATAGCTCTCTCTATATCTCTATCTATCTTCTTATAGACCTGTTCAAAACAGATAGACGAATGCATTTATTTTATGTATGGCCTTCTTGTTCTGTATATTACTATGATTTTATAGTATATAGCTCCATCGTCTGGCATAGCGCTGTACATTGTAAAACAAAAACTTCCATGTGACTCATTTGCAAGAACACACACATAAAGCCAATGCGGCATACAAATAATACCATACCAGAGGAAATGCAGGGTAAACTAGATGTATCAGGCTGGGGCCCTGCCCAGTTAGGTTTATGGGCTATAAGGAATACATTGTAAAGTGTGCACAATTGTACATATACAAATTACATTCAGCACCTTCTGCAGGTACATATTAGTCTATCATGTCACTTATTTATAACCGCATTATATATTTTTTTTTATTGAGTCAAGACTTTATGTGTACTGAAGTAGTTGCAAAAATTATTAATGTATTATAATTGTAATGTATGTATGTACACACATCATCCTACATATGCAGATATATACTTGTTTAGACACACAGATAGATATACTGTATACTCATACCTACATATACAGCCACACAGATATGCAGAAATATTCACTCACACACACTCCGAAATATATCTACACACATACACACATTCCTATATATCCAGGTATACATATATATATATATATATATGTATACCTGGATACATATATATATATATATATATATATATATATATATATATGTACTGAAATTTCCCCATTGTGGGACTATTAAAGGAATATCTTATCATATATATATATATATATATATATATATATATATATATATATATATATGAATACGTACACATATCAACACACATATGGAGAACACACACACCTATATATACAGATATATACTTATGTAGACACAGAAGCATACCTATACCTACATCCATACACATATACAGAAATACACAGAGATATAGACTTGGATACACAGACACACACATGCACATACCGATATACCATACTGTACACAAACACACACACAACCAAACATCTTCTGTACACACATACTCAGCATACATACATCATGCGTAGTGCAGTTGTACCCAGACTTTATATTGTTTTCATTGATAGTAATGATAAAGACATTCCAGGCTCAGCCAATTTTTTTTTATATCAATCTGTATCAGTGGTCGAGGGATTATGTAGGCAGTAATAAAAATAATCAGACTCCAGGCCGCAGAATCTGTATGTAATTTTCAATACAGGATGACTTGCAGCTTGGGAAGTTTTCTGCTCCACATCTCCTATTCTACTACAGCACTCACAACCTCCTTCATTAAAAATTCCATAATTTTCTATAATATTTGTCATAGGGTAAGGCGATATGTGGCTTCTCCCTAGGAATCCTTGCTTATTAGTAAAGGTTTACTATACATACACTATATTTCTAAAATCCAATTAATCTCATGGACTATAGCCTCTGCAGTAACAGTATGATATAGGATATCATACTATCACACTTGTTAGGAGTGTTAGGTTATATGGAATAATTAATATTCCAATACTAAATAAATAATTCATAAATACAACATTCTAAATTATAAGAAATAAAAACTATATTATATTAAGGATATAAAAATACTGATATGACAATAAATAAAAACTCCATAAAATAAATATTATACTAAGGATATACTTATATATAAAATCTACATCTAATGGGTTCACTTCACAATGATGTTTAGTAATCACAATGCTAACTAGAACAATTGTAATACTATAGTAAGATGCTGCAATTTATTTTTTATTATTTATTTAATATATACAGTATATATATTTTTGGTTTTTTTGGGCATGCTTTCAAAAAATCGTAATATCTGGCCATAAACTTGAAACTGAATGATTATTTTATGTTGCCATGTTTTAAGTTTCATTGTATGTACAAAGGAAAGGTTTAGTAAAATGTAATAATAATAATAATAATAATAATAATAATAATAATAATAATAATAAATGCCTAAAATAAGAAAAAAAAAATCAACATGAAGGGAAATATTTTATTTTTGATACAATGTTAGTGGATGAGTAAAATTACCAGGTGTCCCAAGTCTCAGTTTAGTCCAATAAACAGGCAGTCCTAGGCCCGCCCCAGCAGAGGGCTATGTAGTGTAAGTAAGGCCTCGTCCTGCGTAAGGATCTTATTATCCTATTAAGAAAAAATGATACTTATAATGGGAAACTTTTCTGCATTTAGTAGGATAAGATGTGTAAGATTTGCTGTGACATATGTCTGTTACTTGTATCACATGCACCCCATACGGGCCTAATACTACCACCATTTATATTCCTGGGGTAAACTGTAGAGTTTACCTTCCTATTAGAAGATTGTTTACCATGAGATATTTATGTAGTGTCAAATACTTTTCTTAAGACTCAGTACTCGTTTAGCTTTGACCATAATCGCTCACCAGAGAGATGCTGGCGGATGACCTTGACGCATTTTCAACACGTTTTTTTTGGGGGGCGCATATTTTGGAATGAAGTTGATCTGACCCATCTGTACATGGAGCACAGCAATCTTGCGTGCGCCAAAAATCTGTCTTCAGATGTTTTCTGAGAAGGTGCGGCATGAGAAAATGCAGGTTTAATAAACAGACGCACAGAGAAGTCATTTTTCCTTGCATCAATTTAGCGCTAAAATCCCTTTTTTGTGGTACCCAATACATGGCCCTCGCTAAGACTAAGTATTTCGAGGCAAGTATTTAACTGCTCAGACTATTGATATTTAATCCTTTATTTTTATTTTTTTTTAATTTTTATTGAAACTTTTAATCCTACAAATAAATTTCCGGGAAAACTATGTCCTAACTAACCAACCTAGGGATGGTTTATCCATAATTATTTATTTATTCATAAATATATTTGAATAATTTGAAGATTAAATAAAGTAATTAAAAATATTCATAAAAAATGTAATACTGTAAATATAAATATATGTTTAAAAAAATTAGTATTTTTCTATTGTCTACTGTCGGTAATCTTCTCTGTAAGATAAATAAGTAGAAGGTAGTAAAATATTTAATGAGTGTCTATAATCTTCGCCTAACCTGTTGTAAAGTAGAGATACATTGTTTAATCTGGAGATTTATTCTTCTGTGGTTTCTAAATGAACAACTATGATAGAAAAGACAATGGAGAACAATAGTAATTACCTGAAATATTAAAAATGATGGCGGCTGCCATTAAGATGTGATTATCAGTGTCAGTGTAATAAGAGTGTGGGCCCGGCTCGCCACATAGACATTATCAATAAAAAAGACCACATGGACTTAACTCTTCGCACACCTACACACTCTCCTCTGTGTCAACACTAAACTATTTGTTTGAAATCGCTTCCAGCAAAGAGAACATATGTGTAAAAGCACACAACGCGAACCACATGCACCATACACATAAGCACATAACACATAATAGCCCTCCTATATTAGGTCAGCCTTACAAGCGAACAAATACCCTACCCTACATTACCCTAATAGTTTACATGACCACTACTTACAAAATGAAATGGCTCATTTATATATGGAACACCTGTCAGTGACTCATAGGATGAGGGTACGAGATTTCAACAGCCATAATAAGGCCGCAGATGCAGTTCTGGTAGGCCTCACGTGGTCCCTAAGCTTCACGTCAGGCCCGCCAGAGTCCCTAATCTTGAACATCATAAAAATGATGTTTAAAAAAATAACAAAAAGAATAAAAAAGCTAAAGAAATAATAGAAGAAAACATTGCCTAGTCATGTTACAGCAATACTTGAACAGTACATTGGCCTCCTACATTGGGGGAAAGATTTGGCTACTTTCAGAAATACTGACCCTCAAGGTAACAAAGCAAAATAATACAACATATAATTAGTAGGCAAAATATGGTAGCAAGTGGACTAAGTGCCAATACGTAAAACATAAAAGAGAGACGTCAATAGATCTGGGTAGTAGTAGGGGTACTATAACTTGTAGTCTAGGTATAGTAGCATAATATAGTAATGACATTATAACTACTAGTAGTATAGTAATAGTAGTGGTAATATAACTACTAATATATTATAGTAGTGATACTATAACTGCCTGTAGTATATTCCACCATAACTACTACTAGTGTAGTATAGTAGTGTTAAATTAACACTACTATACTACACTAGTAGTAGTTATGGTGTAATATACTACAGGCAGTTCTAGTAATACTACTATAATACACTAGTAGTAGTTATGGTGGAATATACTACAGGCAGTTATATTAACACTGTTAATATAACTGCCTGTAGTATATTCCACCATAACTGCTACTAGTATATTATAGTAGTGTTACTATAACTCCCTGTAGTATATTACACCATAACTACTACTAGTATATTATAGTAGTGATACTATAACTTCTTGTAGTATATTCCACCATAACTACTACTAGTATATTATAGTAATGATACTATAACTTCCTGTAGTATATTCCACCATAACTACTACTAGTATATTATAGTAGTGTTACTATAACTGCCTGTAGTATATTACAACATAACTACTACTAGTATATTATAGTAGTGTTACTATAACTGCCTGTAGTATATTACACCATAACTACTGCTAGTATAGTAGTAACACTATAACTTCTACTCATATAATATAGTATAGTTTGGTGTAGAATAATAGTGATACAATAATTATAAGGTAGAATATTTTATAGAAGTGATACTATAACTGCTACTAGTATATTTTAGTATGGTGTAGTATAGTAATATTACGATAACAAGTACTAGTATAGTATAGTTTAGTATAGTAGTGATACTATAACTAGTACTCGTATAGAAAAATAGTGATATTATAACTACTACTAATATAGTATAAAATTGATACTATAATTACTACTAGTATAGTATGGTATAATGTACTATAGATAAGTATAGTAGTGATACTATAAATACTACTAGTATAACATAATATAGTACAGAAATAGTAGTGGTACCAGACTACTGCTAGTACAGTGTAATAGTGATACCATAACTACTACTAGTATAATAGTGATACTATAACTGTCTCTATTAAATTATACCATAACTACTGCTAGTATAATAGTGATACTATAACTGTCTGTAGTATATTATACCATAACTACTATTAGTATAATAGTGATACTATAACTACTACTAGTATAATAGTGATACTATAACTACTACTATTATAATAGTGATACTATAACTGTCTGTAGTATATTATACCATAACTACTACTAGTATAATAGTGATACTATAACTACTACTAGTATAATAGTGATACTATAACTGTCTGTAGTATATTATACTATAACTACTACTAGTATAATAGTGATACTATAACTACTACTAGTATAATACTGATACACTAACTACTACTAGTATAATAGTGATACTATAACTGTCTCTAGTAAATTATACCATAACTACTACTAGTATAATAGTGATACTATAACTACTATTATAATAATATTGATACTATAACGACTACAACTATTACTAAGAGTAATAATTATACATATAGTACCATAACTATACCATACCAGTCCCGTCTCATGCCTGACTGCATTATAAAGGGTGAAATATTCCAAGCAGTTACATTGACAAGATTACAGTACAGCCATAGTGAAATCTATCAGCAATGGAGTTCCCAACTATACACTTTTGCAACAAAGGGAATTCTGGTTTTATAGGCACACCCTTCATTGTGTGCAATACATTTCATAATAGGCAATAATAATCCTAAAACAAGAGGAAGTAAATTGGAGTTCTGTAGGTTTTCATTATATAATAAAAAGCAAATGGATTGGTTAGAGCTGAGCATAGACACAGCTGACGCGAGCTGACAGTTGTCTCCCATCTATAGCCAGCCTGGAAGGGTTGTTTGCTTTGGAAATCCCTTTTTATTACAAGGGTCTCCCAACAATAATATCATCAAGGGTGTCCTGCAGTTGGTACCTCCTAGGGGGAGGCAAAAAGTGTTTTATTTCTCTGTAGTGCCACCGTGAGGAAATTATAACATAGTTCCTACTGATCTCAGTGGGCTACCCAAGTGGTAAATGGGCAGAGATATTCCTCATAGCCCCCTGCCAATAAATGCTGTCCCTTAATGGAAGACGGTCTTCATTAACCAAAGCTGGCCAAACAATTTACATATCTGTTGGCCGATAGCTATACATCTGTTCTTCCCATCCCATAATTGCCCGAGAGGGGATGCACTTTGAACAGGTACTATTAGTATAGCATAGTATAATGTACTATACATAGGTATAGTAGTGATACAATAAATACTACGAGTACAGCATAGTATGGGACAGAAATAGTAGTGATACCAGGCTACTGCTAGTATAGTATAATATTAATACTATAACTTCTACCAATATAGTATAATAAGGATACTATAACTACTACTAGTATAACAGTGATAATATAACTAGCACTAGTATAATAATGATACTATAACTACCACTAGTATAACAATGATACATTAATTACCACTAGTATAATAGTGATAATATAACTACTACTAGTATAATAGTGATAATATAACTACCACTAGTATAATAGTGATACTCTAACTACTACTAGTATAATAGTGATAATATAACTACTACTAGTATAATAATGATACTCTAACTACTACTAGTATAATAGTGATGCTCTAACTACTACTAGTAAAATAGTGATGCTCTAACTACTACTAGTATAATAGTGATACTATAACTACTACTAGTAAAATAGTGATGCTATAACTACTACTAGTATAATAATGATACTCTAACTACTACTAGTATAATAGTGATGCTCTAACTACTACTAGTAAAATAGTGATGCTATAACTACTACTAGTATAATAGTGATGCTCTAACTACTACTAGTATAATAGTGATACTATAACTACTGCTAGTAAAATAGTGATGCTATAACTACTACTAGTATAATAATGATACTCTAACTACTATTAGTATAATAGTGATGCTCTAACTACTACTAGTATAATAGTGATGCTATAACTACTACTAGTATAATAGTGATAATATAACTATCACTAGTATAATAGTGATGCTCTAACTACTACTAGTAAAATAGTGATGCTATAACTACTACTAGTATAATAGTGATACTATAACTATCACTAGTATAATAGTGATGCTATAACTACTACTAGTATAATAATGATACTATAACTACTGCTAGTATAATAGTGATACTATAACTACTACTAGTATAATAGTGATAATATAACTACTACTAGTATAATAGTGATGCTCTAACTACTACTAGTAAAATAGTGATGCTATAACTACTACTAGTATAATAGTGATAATATAACTATCACTAGTATAATAGTGATGCTATAACTACTACTAGCATAATAATGATACTATAACTACTGCTAGTATAATAGTGATAATATAACTACTACTAGTATAATAGTGATACTCTAACTACTACTAGTATAGTATACCGTAGTATAGTAGTGATACTATAACTATTACTAGTGCTTTTAGTACTAGTACTAGTTGGTACCACATACCTTTGGCGGCAGCTTATATCCCTTGAGAACAAACGGACTGGGCACGTTGATATCCACACATACACAGCGGACTCTCAACTAATAAATAACTAAAACATAACTTTTAATAATAACACTTAAAAACATACACTCTCTTGTCCACACATAAATCAACTCCACTAGTTGGATTCTCTAATGTATTCAGTCCAACTAAATTTATCGTTTGTAATCAAAATAAATGAAGCCTAAACAATGAGGCACACATCCTCTACAGATTGCTGCATTGTGGCAATGATTTCAACCTTGGTACACATCTGTCTGTATGTCCAAGTCTCTTTATCCCTATACCACTAGCAGTTTAAAGAGTTGTGTCAACCGCTATCTGCACTCAAATACATTTAGCTAAAGTTTGGGCAACAATGTAGCTACTGGCTGATCACTTATGAGGCTAAATGGCTGAGGGGTATTGTGTATACCGGTCAGCCACCCTCTAGCACTGCTTCCACTGATCTATTACTTTCAGCCGTACTTTGCAGCCTGCCTACATATAGAAGCTAGGAGTGCAGATCCTATTTACTAGTTAGTAACACTGTCTTATTCCTCTACGCGTTTCACCACCTTAGTGGATCATCAGGAGGCTAAATTATTGAAAATACAAGCGGCATTGATGTGCAGTGAAAACCGCAGTTCCCGGGGCCTTAGTGGTAGACCGGGGTCTACCACTAAGGCCCCGGGAACTGCGGTTTTCACTGCACATCAATGGTTCACATCAATGACTGTATTAATAATGATAATCTTCACTGGGCCAGTCTTATAAGTTTTATACCAGAAAACACACAGTGTTTTCACAGTGTCGAGCCCACACTGGTACCGGGGTACCAGTGTGGGCTCGACACTGTGAAAACACTGTGTGTTTTCTGGTATAAAACTTATAAGACTGGCCCAGTGAAGATTATTATTATTAATACAGTCATCATGAAATCGAGATGGCAATGCATTAAAGTGATAGCACTGACGGGGACAGGGAAATGAGCAGCTGCCAAAACTCCTGATGCTGTTCATCTCATGGGAACAAATAGACTGAAAGTAAAACTAGTAAGAATCTGACATGTCCGATTCATGCGTCCCCTGACACAGGCCATTGGGCAAGGGTCCGACAGCCTCCATAGACGTGGGTCATGTCAGCACATGCCACCAATACTGCCAAGATCCGACTGATATATCTAATGTCTTTTGGCAAAGTGACTACATTTCCATCCAGCCTTAACATCCTAGGTAAACATCACGCTTCCTACCATCAGGTCCGCCAGCTAGTAGACTTACCTACAACTAATTCTCATTACGCTCACAAACACAAACAGACCTAGCGCCTACACACAGACAGACAGACGCTCCAAAGGAGATACACACAGACACACATTGTCTTAAGGCTGGCGTCAAGAGGTGACATAGATATTAGAAGTGGTTAATTGTCTCTGCCGTGGTTTAACCCTTTCTCGTGAAAATACACTTCAAACACACAGGGCAATGTTCTCATGGCTTCATGGCTGGTTGCTGCACGTTAAGAGTCGGGGATCCTTCTCTCCATTAGTTGAGACATCTCCTTACAAAAGTGACAGCTGTAGTGTCTCTTGTCACTGGGATCCCATGTGGGAGTAAACATTACCCAATTAAAGATGCCATTGATATTAGATCACTGGGGGCCTCACATAGGAAAGCGTGCCATTCATTTATGTGTAAGGGTGCCGTTCATTGTATCGTCATATAAATGAGGTTCACTGTGACTCTGTGTGTTGTGTTTGGGGTCTCTGTGCATTAAATTTCCAAAATACATAAGTTGGAACAGGGGTGATATTTAGTGCCATGTGGTTGCATATTGGGCCCTACTACTGCAGGAAGACCTTTGGGATCCCAAATATGAAGCCCATTTGTAACAACAGTCTTTGCAGTTTCTCATTTTGTATGTAGTTGTAATGTATGTACAGGGATTTTACCACAGCTCTCAAGACAAGTTATAAGGTTCAAGCTTGGTAGTGGATCTAGCAACTGGGAATCAACTGATCTCAACAAGGAACTGATCTTGGTTTTGGTCTCTGATTGCCATTTAAGGCCCCTTGCAGATGACCATGGTGTGGGTCAGTGTTATCCATGTATTTCATGGATAGCACACTGACCCATTCTTTTCTACGGGCCTGTTCTCATGACCATGAATTTCATGGTTCTGTGTGCGGGTCGACAGTCCGCATCAGATAGGACAGGTCCTATTCCTGTCCAATTTTGCATCCTGTGCTTCTGTGACTCCTATTCATTTAATTAAAGGAGCCGCAGAAGTACAGCATATGCAGGGGCGGCACGCGGGGACATCTACGTGTCCCCCGTGTGCAGCCCATGCCTTTAATTCACGGTCAGCTGGTTGCAGCACCGTCGTCTGCAACAGGCCTAAGACTGATCAGACATACACCATTTCTACCCATTGAAGTTTTCTAATTCTTCTGTATTTTAATGGAGAGAAACATGACCATAGTTCATCAAACTACTCATGGATGTGAATATTATCAAAGAAAGATGAGGGTCTCAGCTGCCAGACCCCACTGACCTGACCTTAAAGCAGGGAACTGAATATCAGACCAGCCACAGATTTATTGTAGGGGACGTTATATTGAGCACCATCATACCTTTCGATAGTTCAATAGGTGAACCATTTCCAGGAATGGGTGTTTATATAGGGAATTGAGGCACACGGTCAATGGGTTCATATCAGACCCTCCAAGGGCTCTGCAATGAAGTGTGACATACAGAGGTTCTGGCACCCCCCCCCCCATTGTACTTTAGCCTCATTAACATATTTCTGTTGTGCAACAACAGTCTGGAACTGACTCATTGATGTCTATGGGAGAGTATTGTAGACATGCTGTGTGGAGAGTCGGAGGAGATAAGCTATGACATCACATATATTGTCCGTAGTGGATGCCATGATGTCAGTAGTTTCATCTATAGAAGTGTTGTCTTCTATTGTAATACTGTTTGTAGTCAATATGATGCCAAGAAAACCTGTAACGAATTGGCATGGGGCATTCTATTAATAGGCTTAGTAGCCAGAGTGGACATTTAAGGATTTCTATATGTAAATAAGACTTCAGTACATTGCCTAGCAGGGACCTCTATCTACTGTATAGTAGCATTGTTAATATTATATAAACGTAAGAAAAATGAGCATACACATAGGGAAGGTGTTACACCTGAACTTGGGTAGGGGAGGTGTCAGAAAGACAGCACAGTGAGTGCAGAGAGTGCCTTGGGCCTTTGTCCTGACTCAAATACCATATGCAGTTAAAATATGTCCCTTCATTCCTGTGTCTGTATCTACAGTCAAGGCAAAAATCTTACGAAAGTCTGCAGTAAAGCTATGTATCACAATAAAGAATATTGTGGATAACACCCCGGATAGTAGGAATTAGCAAACGTATATCATTATGGAGAGATCATATTAAAGAGTTTTCTAAATCGAGGCAGAATTGTGTCTATGTGGTTCTTAGGAATCATAATGTGTGAAAATAGCGGGGAATTCCAGGATGTAATTATGGAGAACTTGGAAGTTTTTAAGGGAATCACCATATCTCTTCATATAAAGCCACTTTTATAGCTGGTGCCCCTCCACAGCACCTATTGACTTTGCAATAAAGTGTGTGATATCTGATGATGTCATCATATAAAACTCAGTTCATTTTACCGCATCGTATCTTCAGTGAGACCCTTAAAGGGCACCTTTCACTACCGCCAGAATCTACAATAAGAGTCACACCACTTATTCGAGCGCAGCACAGTTTCTGTTACTCTCTGCACCACATGTGCTAATTTAGCTCAGTATTGTCAAGACATCTACTCTAACCTAGGACCACCCACTTGACAGTAGATAGATTAATTAGCATATTGGGTGTTGAAAATAACATGGATTGCTCAGGAATGGTGGGGGCTAGAGAGAAAATTCCAACTATGTTGAAACCAGTGGAGCGACGACTGATGAAGGATGTTAGAGCTAGAAAGGAACTATTTAGTGTTTTCCAATGCAGTACTGTGACTTTTAGCGATATCCATATTTAAAGGGCAGATTTTCTTAAAGGGATATACCCTTCACAAACATTTATGACCTATGCACGGATAAGTGATAAATGCTAAATTGTTGAAAGTCAAACCACTAGGACCCCCTCTGATCACCAAAATGGTGGACCCCTGATGTATCTAGGAGGAGTTTGAATGGCATGGCAATTGAGCATTTGTTCTGTTGGTCCATTCAACATCTGTGGTAGTGACGTAAACACCTGAGTGCTGTGCTTGGCTGTTTCCATAGACATAAATGGAGTGGCAGGGTGCTAATGGCCGCACCAGTAAAACTTCTTGTGGATGAAGTCTCACAATTGGTGGAAATTGGGGTCTCCATTTTGGCAATCTCTGTTTGGGTACTTTGACAGAAGTGTAGCTATAGGGGGTGCAGATGTAGCATTCGCTAGTGGGTCTTTAGAGTCTGAGGGCCCCCTGTATTATATATAGCACATGGTGTTACACCTCTACACATTGATCTAGTATGTATCACCTACCCAGTGTTTATTTCCAGGACCTTACTATGGACTGTACAGAAACTTTTAGAAATGTTCCATCATGGAAAACATCACACATTTTGTGTGAGCTATTCCAGTGACTCCTCCGGCAGGGAAGCCATGTAATGCATTCACCAGCTCTTCTCCTGGCACAGTCCTCCATGCTTCCCCTTTAACCTATATCTATAAGACAGCCAGAGGCAATTCCCTTTGTTGATGACGCATTGATAATCTCATAATTACAGTGACTATTAATGATCATGTGGATTCGGATACTCACACAGGATTTACATAAGTGTCTTTGTAGCAGATAAAGTTACATTATAGTTTTCATGACAAAATTCTGCTAAAATGTCATGTTACCTTACACTGTGACAGATATGCAACCTCCATGTTGCCATTCATGAAATGTTGGAGGAGATCCTAAAGATTGAATACAATGTATCGGGAACAAGCTTGACCTAAATAAATAGGAAAACCCATTGAAGTTTTTTCATGTTGTTATTACACAATCCATATGATGTTATCTCAGTGATAAATCAGCAATTTTCCGATCTAATGGAAAATAAATAACAGTGGTAGCCTTGTATGGGGATGTGATCGCTGTTGGACTGAAAGTGGCAACTAGACAATGGTGGTTGGCAAGTGGATACCAAGGGGATGCCTACGTTTTGGTATATTTTTATTTTTCTATTATATTCAATATAATATTCCTTATTTTGACATTTGATTCTATTTTTTAAAAAAATACATGCTGGATATTGGATGATAGGTTAGTTATGTCTTTTGTGTCTTTCACCCGTGCCCTTGGATAGGATGTGGGAATTTGGGGGTCTCCTATTTTTTAAATTTTGTTTCTTGGTTTCTCTTGACTATTGTTAACACTTTATGTGATTAAGTAAAGGTATGTTTAAAAAAAAAAGACCATTCCCATCTTTAGGGGACACATACATGTTCTCTGTGTCCTTCACCAATGGAGGTCTTAAGTGCCTGATTCCTCTTCACTGCACAACTAAATTATAGGGGTGGTCACATATGTGGCCGTTTTATCCATTGTCTGTCATACTGTCATACTGTCATCTGTTGTGTTCAGCCCCATTCACATTGAATGGAGTGGCAAGATGCGTGTGAGACCACAGAATTCAAACTCTTTCTCACTATGCTCCTCAGGGGGCTAAAAAATCTCGTTCTAGTGATTGGTGGGGGTCCCAGCAGTTAGTATACATTTATCACCAGTCCTATTAATAAGCAATAAACTTTATAGTGAGATATCTACTTGAATGAACAATACCAAGCAGGTCAAGGTACGACTTGTATAATTCTTGTCTATTGTTATACAATTGTTGAGACTGGTTGCTTGGTAAGGTTGGAGACCCTGCCTATGGATCTTTATATTTTGAGAGATAGACACCAATGTTATCTGTTAAAAGGCAATATATGTATGTATAGGATTGTTATATGTATCTGATTGGATGGCTAAGAAACCCAAGATATAAGTCTTGTTTATTTGCAGAATTCTTCATGCTCTGCTGCCTGGAGAATAGCTCATGCTGGGGGGCGATGGAGCTCAGTATCACTACAATGGTGGGATTTTACTTATCTTTAGAGTTTTGTTCTATTGCGCCTCCTCTTCATTAAAGTCCAAAAAATATTTGGTTAAATCCAACCAAAAGTATGATTAATTTTAATAGGCCATGTACAAAAGCAAGAGCAAGTGCGTAGCCATAAGCTACAAGGGTCCGACTGATGTTTTAATGTGCATGGGACCTTCAGACACATGGCAGATACAACCAATTTTGGCAACATCTGCAGATATTCTCATATGTAATGCTTATGTTTATAGGGTCCCTTTACTTTTACCCTATAGTAGATGTTGGAAGGAAATAAGGATTGGCTATGTTGGATTTATGATCTCTTGTTGCTTCGAGAAACAGAAATACTTCTGGTAGAAACATCCCATTCTTGATCAACATGTTTGTAAAGTTAGTGTTTGGGAACGTTAGGTGAGTTTTTGGTGGGCCTTGCATATTAAATTTGGTCCAATTGCTTGTTTGGCTCACAATTATTCCTTGGAATTACCTCCGCCCTCCATCCCATTGTAAAAAATTGGTGGTAGATCCTACCAAAATTCTTGGGCAATCCCTATACTATCAGGCAGATCTGGTAATGTAACCCTTGGTTATCTGTAATGAGTGGATTACAGGGATGACTATGAGCGGTCTGATAATATACTATATACCTCTATCCACACAAACAGTTCAGAGTCATCCTCACCTGCACATGTTGTCTTCAACTTTGTAAGCAAGTTTTATTGGGCATATAATTACATGAATTAACTTCATATTTTATAGATACTTTCCTTCTCCTTGTAAGATTACTTGGCTGATAGTAAATAATTTAGATACAGCCATGGGCTGAGTACAGATACAGACGATTTCATAGGGTGTTGTTATTTGGAAGACTGGAGGTAGTATACATATACAAACAATGTACACTTACCTTATTGCATTTAAAGAAACTGTCCTTAAAGTGGTCCTCTAGAGTCCAATTGATGTTATAGCTGAGGAGTTCATCTTCAGTAGGTACATTACAATAAGCTAAGGTATGGTTTGAGGTTCCTGAGTTCTGGTACAAAAACTATAGCAGGCCAACTATCTAACTCTCCATGACCTTAAATACATGATGTGACATATTTCACATAGTTACATGTTAGCACTGTCCTGCCTATGTATGGTTCCACTATATAATGTGACTGTCAGCTTATTGGCCTACAGGCTCTGTTTTGGCTACCCTGTATACACACGTCACTATTTCTACTTGCACCTGTCACCTTTGCAGTTTAAGCTTAAAGTGTACGTCCTGTTATAAAACAACTTTTGATAAATGAATAGTACTGGTAAATATACATGTAATAAACTATGTAACATATCTTAATAATCTGTGTCCTTCTTCACTTATTAGGTTGCTCTACTCCTCCTCTTTATCTTCACTCAGTCTGTTTAGTTACCTAGAGTCCATCTCCAGCCCACACACAAAAGTCTATAACAAGGAGAAGGGGAGGAGGGGGCTGTTCATTGCTATATTGTCTCACTAGCCTCTGCCTGCAACTTCGTTTGCGGGTTGTTGGCGTCGATGATACGCCTATATTTAGCAAATTGCTGCCGTCGATGATTTGCCTCCTCTGGCATTTCGGCGGCTGTGAAGCTGTTCTGCTGCTGAACTTGTTCCTCACACCGTGCCTGTGATTGTTCCAGCATCTCAGCAGCTCGCTGGGACACCATATTAATGAAAGTGTTCTTGGCATTGATGATCCACATGCTCCGGCGTTTCGGCAGCTCTCAAGCTGGCCTGCCACTGACTTGTTTCTTGCACTGTGCCTGGGATTGTTCCGGCATCTCAGCACCCCGCTGGAACATCATATAATGAGCGTGTTGTTGGTGTTGATGATCTGCCTGCTCCGGTGTTTCGGCAGCTGTCAAGATGGCCTGCCGCTGAACTCGTTCCTGGCGCTGTGCCCTTGATTGTTCTGGCATCTCAGCAGCTCACTGGGTCGCCATATAATGAGCGTGTTGTTGGTGTTGATGATCCGCATGCTTCAGCGTTTCGGCAGCTCTCCAGCTGGCCTGCCACTGAACTTGGTTCTTGCACTGTGCCTCTGATTGTTCCGGCATCTCAGCACCTCGCTGGGAAGCCATATAATGATCATGTTGTTGACTTTGATGATCCCCCTCAGCTGCGCTTGAGAAGAACTCTGTGACTTCTGGCTTCCTTCATAGCTCTCGTTGTTTGTGACAAATTAGATTCTCTTTTTCCAGACATGTTAAAAATTGGCAAACTGCTAATTTGGATTAAAGGTGTTTGTCAGCAGTGGAGCAGATCGGATAATATGCAGAGGTGTCTACACACTGGGGGTTAGCGTGTGTTTACACAGTGAGATAACAGCCTGGCTGAGATAAGGCTGCAGCTAAGAGCTGTTTAATATAGTATGTGAACTGAAATTCATAACTGTCATGAAGCCATGTCATTTACCGGGATAAAAAGAAGCCTATATTTTAATCGATGTTACAATCTATCTGGGTGCCAAATTTAATTCAAATCCATTCAGCTGTTTTTGCGTGATTGAGGAACAAACATCCAAACACACAAACATCCAAACATACAAACTTTCACATTTATATTAGTAGGATTCTCTTTAGTGACAGAAAAGCTCTCCTTCTCTCAGAGTTTAATAAAGTGTATATTTCCTAGCAGTCTCCTCCTCCCTGTCTATAGACTTCTATGTAAAAAGTTATATTCTTATAACTGAGAAGAAAACATACTTCTTTAATAAGATAAATGGAAAAGTTTCTTATATTAATCTTTACTATACATTGAAAAATTGTTTAATAGTTGGAGGAATGTTTAAGGAAATACTCTGAATATAATGGACAAAGTGTAGGGTCTGATGGGGCAGTGTACAATACAGGAAGTCTCCCTTCAGTGTTATTTTCATCCCGGTCTAATACAATGTTCCCACGGGCTCTATATTCGGTATAACACAGCAGTAGGTGCTTCAGTTTTGCCTAGAGTGTTCCTTTAAGTGCAATCTATGTGTTATCATCCACAATGTAAATGGTTAATTTCAGTATAATGCAACAGATATTTTTTTTATTCAATATGTAAGGTGCCTAAAAGATGATATGACCGAGCTGCCAAGATGACAGATGTTTCTGCGGTCTACTGAAAGAATGAAGGTGTCCCCAACATTACATATATCACACCGCTTCTGGTTACCATGGCAGCCAGGTCCCAGCGCAGCATTGTCATCTTTGACATATGCTGCAAAATATATTGTTTCCCCTTCAGAGATAATGTCATCTGTATGTCACGTGCCATCTTGATGAAATGTTTCCGACAGATTTCAGAAAATCACACATGCCAGGTACAACGTTTTGGAAAGGATGGCGTTATAGAGGTGGAGTGGATGTCTCCATTTTCTCGTGGTGCTAAGTTGTGTATTTTGGGAAAAATAAAGTTACAGCTGATAAGTCGCTTCCCCTTTTTCTAGACCGGCTTGTATTGGGGGTGAAACATAGCCCAAAAAGATAATAAATATTGCACCATGTGCATTGTACATTGCCGCCATATTATCAAAGCCATTGTGATGGCATTGTTTTGCTTTATTTTTTTCTTGTCCTTATGTTCTTGACTGCATCTTCCAAATTATAAGTCGGGGTAAAATATTCACATATAGATACGCAAGTGGAGCAAACTGTTTACAATATTTTCAATATCATACAAAAAGAATGGTTTTAACCCAAATCATATTTTTTGCATTCTCTGAAGTTAAGCCTGTTCCACCATATGTCACAGACACAGATATTACCATGTTATTTCTTAGGATGGTTTATATATTCTAAAACATAGAACATTCTTATTATAAATACATCGGGAAAAATGCATTGAAATGTAAATGTCTAAGGGATAACGATAGAAGATAATTTAATCTGTTATAAATTAATACATATACACATAAAAAAAAAAAATATCTATATATCTATATCTAGCTATCTATCTATCTATCTATATATATATATATATATATATATACTGTATATACTGTAACATCAAGAGGAACTTTTATATAATGGTAAATATAATCCATTTTTAATCTAAATATTTAATAAAAAAATAATAAAAGACTAAAATGACAGAGAGATAATAATAATAATAACAACAACAACAACAACAACAATAATAATAATAGTAATAATAATAAAATAATAATAAATATTAAAGAAAAACCTTAAGAGATAATAATAATAATAATAATAATAATAATAATAATATATGAAATAGGTAACATAATTCTTTTTAGAAATTTTTTTTAGCAGCCTATGTGAAACCGCTCAGATGACTGGTATTATTAATACCCTCACCAAAATGTAATTTGTGTGAGCTTCATGCCCAATAATGCACTTCCTACATGAAAGAACTTCTGTTGACACAAGAGAATGACCCGAGTTAGTACACAGGTCCCAGAGCACGCACAGGGGAACCCGCACTTTCCCATTCGCCAATGAAACTGGAAAGCACAGTGTCATTTGTTTTACAGCCATGTTTCACAGAAAGTAAAGCATTTTGAGAAGCTAACGCAGGAAGCCCGAGGAAGTGGACTCGCGATGGCTGACATTTCATCATGCCTCTGTCTGATATGAATTTCATGTCATAAACGGCTTGTGTTATCCGATGCCAGTAAAAACACCGGGGCCTTCCCTACTGGCTTGTGAGGCCTTTTATTTCTCTTTCGTTCCTAAATGTTTATTTGTGAATAATATTGTTTTAAAAAAAGCGAAAATCTGACCTCAGGTTTGTGAAAAGAATCTATCTCCGTTCACATGAAAAGTTTGTGTTTGAGAATGTGCCGGGAAGGTGTCATGTGATTGAGAAGTGTTGGCTTGTGTGTTTGCTTTTAGTACCCCTGCTCCTGGGATTAACTGTTTATAAGAGACGTGGTGCGCCATCAATAGCCAGATTTTAACGTTGTCGTTTGAGCCTGACAGCATTTCCTCATGCTTCTCACACGCACACCGACGGGGGGAGGGGGGGAATATTATTTTTCATTAGATCTTGTTTCTTTATTTTTTCAATTTTTTTTTATTATTTTTTTTCTAAGTTGTTTTTAAAATTAGCGCCTGTGCATCTTATTACTTCCTAGGAAAAGTATTGTTTTCGAGTGAGGCCGAATAATATATATATTTTTTTTTAATATGCTAATTATGGTAATAAAAATTATAACCCATCAAAGCATTTTTATTTTTTTTCGAGGCCTGCAATTTTTTTTTCCCTAGGCCTGCTCATACTGTAATAAATATGGAGCCTGTTGACATTATGTGGGTAGTTTGGTATGTTTGGCCATAAAGTAAAAAAAAAAAGAAATCACTGTCGTATGTGTACTATTAAACTTCTGCTTATGGTGTTCAAAAGGGTAAAAAAAATTAACACTTTAAGGAATATAAATGTTGCAGACAAAATGTCAAATAACTAGCTGTATTTTACATATAAGTCAAACATTATGGAAATGAGGGCGTTATAACGCCGTAAGGTGAAGGGTCCACGTTGCGGAAATGCAGCTTTTTTTGTTGAAGATTTAACTATGGTTTTTTGAGCCAAAGCCAGGAGTGGATTGAGCAGTGGGGAGAAGTATAAGAACTTCCTATATATTTTCCATTTCTTTTGTAGTCATTTTTGGCTTTGGCTCAAAAAAACGCAGCAAAATCTTCAACTAAAAAGCTACATTTCTGCAACGTGGGGGCTCAGCCTTAGGCTCCACGTTGTAGAAATGCAGCTTCTTTTGTTGCAGATTTTGCTGCATTTTTTTGTAACCAAACCCAGGTGTGGCTACAAAACATGTGGTAAATATAAAGAAAGTTCTTATACTTCTACCTTTAGCTCAATCCACTCCTGGCTTTGGCTTAAAAAAAAAAAAAAAAAACACAGCAAAATCTGCAAAAAAAAGCTATGTTTCCACAACGTGGGCCTCAGACTTATGTAGAATATTTTTGATTTTACCATAATCTTTAAAATAATATTTGGCTTAAAAAAGAATGAAAAAAAATCAACTATTTGAATCCATGAGAAAATTGTCAGAAATACAACCCTCAAAAAACATAAATAACATTAAACATTGTGTGAATCAGGAAATCTCCTAACTTTCTTTTTTATTATTAATTTTTATAAATATATTTGGCGACATATTATTTTTTGCTCCCTACCTTTCCCATAATGTTAAGTTCCCTTATCCCATCATTATACCCTGGATTCAGAGAATATATAATAACTATAATATGGATCTATATAATATACGGTTTCTAGATGATCAGGCATATAAGAAGTTGGACTGTCCCATGAACTTCTACTTATGATATCTTAAATTTCTCTTGCTCCGTCTTATTAAACCTCTTTGGATAAGTAGCGTGTAAAGCATGTGTAGGTGTTCCATGACTTGACTACTATTACAGATCTTGGAAGTGATTTATTATACAAGGCCATTAATATTAGATCAGTATATAAGCTTGGTAGATATATAGTTGATGATAAGAATCCCGATTGGCTTTGGTGAGGATCACCTAGGATGAACTATGGTGTAATGCTGCTTTAATTCTGAATCCAGTGATCCTCAATATTATCAACATTATCTGGTAATGTAATTGTATATATTAGTGGCCATGTGGAATTTTTTTTTAGAAATTTTTTAGAATATTTCAAATTTTTTTTTCCAAAATCGTTATAAAAATGCAGTTCGAAACACGTCTGTTGACAGTATAGAAAAACTCAGAAGCGTTCGGCATGTATCATAGTAAATTCTGAGCTCTCTATAGAAATTCTACATTTTGAAAGCTCTGTTCACGGTCAGCGGAAAGAAAAATATACACAGGCAAAGTTTACGTTACTCTGAATTAAGACTAAAAGAATTTTTTTTTCAAACCGAACGCAAATACCGACTTTCCTGAAATAAAATCAACATAAAAGAGAGAGAGAAAAAAAAAAAAGATTTTGTTTTCGACAAGGGAACAACTTTGCTTTTAGAATAAGATCAGTGTCCGGAGGTGAAATTCACGTGCCTTTAAGACCAGTGATCCATCTCCCGTCTTCTATAAGCAATGGGATTTTAGCCGTACACAGCGACACATTGTTACGGGGCCAATGGACCATTAAATGCAGTTTGCAATAAAGTTGGTTAAAGATTTTGGTCGAGTTAAGAATTGTGTCTTCCGAATTCCCATGTCATTTACAACCCAAACCTACAACCCATTTTTTTTCATGGTAAATTCCTCCGGACGGGCTACATGGCCTGATGACCAGAGGGATTAAAGGAATCGTGTGAGCTATTAAATGTAACGTTCTATTCTAGGAAGGATTTGCCTGTTTTTATCTGCTAATAAGATTATGGAAGTGACACAAGTGTCTTGATGAAATCTGATTGACAGCCTGCTGTACTTGTATCAGAGAGTGTGACACTAAACCTCCGAGCCTATTGTACTGCAGAGAGAGCTAGCGGAAACATACCGTCCTAATCCCTTTATTCATGTCAAGCATGGAGAAGAAAGGCTCCTGGGATGGCACCTACTGGCGTTGTCCCTGCTGTCTTGGTCCTTCTGATCTGGACTAAGTCACTCAGCATGCTGCTATGTGCGTCTGTTGCCTATAGTACCGGAGGTGCACAAATGGAAATTCATGCTCTTTCACATATTGTGTTTATTTTGTATAAGGATTGAGATACAGATGAAGCAGAGCTGAGCTTGTCTTTATAGTAACAGACGGTGTCATCCTTGATTTTACACAAAACAGAGGAACAGATAAAACATTATAAAAGAATAAATGATAGGGGTGTAAGAAGCCAATATGGGTCCTTATATTAAAACTAGACATTGGACCCCACTCCACAATGACCACCTTCAACAGCAAGATAAAAACATGAAAGCACAGTGATGTCACAGTATAAAGATAATACACACAGTGATGTCACAATACAGAAATAATACACATAGTGATGTCACAGTACAGGGATAATACACACAGTGATGTCACAGTATAAAGATAATACACACAGTGAGTCACAATACAGAGATAATACACATAGTGATGTCACAGTACAGGGATAATACACATAGTGATGTCACAGTATAGAGATAATACACATAGTGATGTCACAGTACAGGGATAATACACACAGTGATGTCACAGTACAGGGATAATACATACAGTGATGTCACAGTATAGAGATAATGATGTCCTAGACCTGTTATAGACCTAGTGATGTCACAGTATAGAGATAATACACGCAGTGATGTCACAGTACAGGGATAATAAACACAGTGATGTCACAGTACAGGGATAATATACAAAGTGATGTCACAGTACAGGGATAATAAACACAGTGATGTTACAGTACAGGGGTAATGGACACAGTGATGTCATAGTACAGAGGAAATACACACAGTGATGTCACAGTACAGGATAATACACACAGTGATGTTACAGAAGAAATTTTACAAATAGAGACATTGCAGTACACAAATAATGTACACCATGACTTGGTGACCATATCATATCACACATACATATAACCATGTACACTATGACATCACATCACAGGAAAGAAGCACATACAGTAATCGTGTCACCATCCTGGTATAATAATATCAATAATAATGTCACCCATAATGTCACAGTACAACAATGATGCCTCTTCAATCTCCCAAAGTCATCTGTAACTGCACCTTATGTCTGAGCCCTCTGGAATTGTGACCCCTGCCCATGACTCTATAGGTATGCCCACTCCGACTACTGCTTGCCCTTGCCCTGACCCAGAATACCCCAGTTATTAAAGGGCTACATTTTCTTTTATATCTGTTCTAAATGTTGCTATTTTTGTAAATGAAGGAGGATTAGAATATCATCTGTTTCCTCTTCTCCTTGCAGTTGTCTCAAGGTTTTGTGCCGACCATGTGTAGCCCAGTTCTGTATGTCACGTGGGTATGTGAACCAGTAAAATAAGTGGTGCAGTAAGAGTTAATATTGCTTTCTGGCGGAATCACCATAGAAATTGGGTCACTTGTGTAAAGCTAGTGTGAGCTGTAAGGCTTTTCTTTTGCTTAGGGCATGTATTACTGGTTGAGGTAGATTATTGGAATATATTGTAATACATTGTGCCACATTATGTTGTAGCTCGGTACAAATGATAATATATATTTACTACCACAAACTATAATGGAGGGAATGGCTTCGATAATGGCGAGATAAACCCAGAGGTCCCTGGAAGGGCTGAATTTAATTGTAGGGTTGGCAATTGCCTATCCAAGGGTGTAGACAGAGCAGTCAACACATACCTGCCCTACATCTGGTTTTTCTGATACAAGTATAAAAATTGGGGTCTTCTAGGAATGTGATTTATTTTTAGGGGATCCCTTATAATGATAAGATTGGGAAGTACAGCAGTTCAACTTCCTCTTCTCGGGTCAATGACATTACGTCCGATGGTCTCCTGGTTTGCCAAAGTTTGGTCCTATTGAAAACAATGTGGCTGAGCTGCAATACCAAGCACAGCCACTGTACAATGTATGGCGCTGTGCTTGGTGAGTAGAGTCATTCTGATAATACATATTGCAAGGCTATGTAAAACTCACCTGGCTAACCACCAATAGTTCTTGTTTAGCCCTCCAGCTGTAGGAAACCCACCCAGAATGGGTTTTATAGTGCCCAAATAATACTATACTACATAGTTCCCATATTACCATGTATTGCTAATTAATACTGGATGGCTTAAGGTCAATCCTGGGGTTATCAGTTGCCATCCTCAGGAACCCCATGGAACTGTAGGCCCTAGGCAATTGCCCAGTTTGCCCCTTCTTTAAAATCTCCCTGAATATGGCGAACTTTACAACTTTATGAGGTTTTGCTCTTAGGTTTCCTAGGACGTGAATGCCAAAATAACCTTGTCATTCCAGAATGATGCTACTTATTACTACAGAACTTAGCAGGGCTGCAGGAAAGCTGGGTGACAATATCTGCGTTAATCTTGATGGTGGTCATTACCCAGCTTTCTCAGAATTACATATCTATTACCTACAGCTCATACAGAGTAGTGGAAATGTTCTTGAATCATACAATAAGTCCATGTATGGATACAGCAATGTATTTCCTGGCGGGGGCCTTTGCTCCACATAGATATTCTTCTCCTCCGCTGTAACCTGCATTTGCTGTTTTTTGCCCGGGGAGCTTTATTTACTAGAGGAAACGATTTAGGAGTATGTTAAGAACAAGCAGACACTAAAGAAAATCTCATTATATATACAAGTGCGTGAAATGTCTGCTTATTGGTAGTCCTCCAGGAGAAGAGCAAATATACTATAGATACCACATTTACTATTTCACTTATAGTATCCAGACCCCTCGTGCTAATAAGACCTTCACTTTCCCATGACTCCGGAGTCCCTCAGAAAAACCGGAGCGTCTGTTTCTCAGCACAAACGTAAGGTTATGGCAAATATTATTCTCATCTGCTTTTAAAACTAAAAAATGAAAGGCAGACAGGGCTTAAATAAAGTCAGCAGCCAGGGGAACGGGGAGCTCAAGTAGATTAGACCCAGAGGTCACGTTCCAGTACTCATTCTTCTGCCCAAGACATGACGTTGAAGGGATAAAATGGGGCCACCAGCCCTCGGGAGCTGCTCAGATCAGGTGGGTGTGGGTCGTCTTTTACCCTCGTTCTTAGACAACTTTATTAATATATACTGCATCTATATAAATAAAATTTGCCTTAAAGGGGTTTTCCAGGACTTACATATTGATGACTTATCCTTAGGATAGTTCATCAGGATGTGACCCCCACCAATCAGCTGTTCGGTACACTGCAGCCTCTTCTTTGTACCAATGACATCATCTTCATCAGTCCCATGGTACATCTGCAGCTCAGTCCTTTTCAAGTGAATGGGGCAGAGCTGCAATACCAAGTACAGCCATTGTGTGCTGTGGAGAGGCTGGAGTGTTCAACCGAATGCTGTGGGATGTTCAGTCAGCTCATCTGTCGGTGTACTGGGTGTTGGACCCCCACAATTAGATATTGAGGACCTAAGGCTAAGTTGGCAATATATAAGTCCTGGAAAACCCCTTTAAAGAACATCGCCTCACTCACCACTTTTGGATCACATTACTATAATGTGTAATGCAACAATCAATATGGTCAAATATGGTTTTATAGAAAATGGAACCCAAAGGAAGAAGAAAAATATGGATCGCTAGTTTGCTAAAGGGGTTCTTTGGAAATTGCCCCCAACACTTACCTGCATCATATCCTTGCCCGCTCATTCATCGTGTGAATGCTCCCATGTAAAAAAAACAATCAAAACCCATATCAACCTGATCTGGGGTCTTCTTTATGGTACACGTTTCATATCGTGAAGAAGAAAAGGATATTTTGGCAAGTGGACGTGGAAGTTTCTGGGTGGAATGATGACTTTGCCATTGATATGTTTAGTCGGAAAGGAGTCCTGACGTGCGTGTGATTTATATTCTACGTAACAGCCCCTTCTCTCCGTTGTACGCTGTCCTTTCACACAGTGACAAATGCTTTGATACTTAGTCCTGGCTTGGCCGTTGCGTGTACCACCTCAAACAGCTGTAGACAAACAGGATTTGGCGGACACAGTAGTATGACTTTCACGTTGCTGTCCAGGAACCTGCTGGGATTGTGAGTTTTGCGGTTGGACCTGATCTAAACAGCTGAGCAGGAATCTCTGGCATAACCTGGAGATGTGAATGTTCCTGAGCCAAAGCTCCATCAAGTCTTGCAGACTGACGCCCATGGTACTGGAACTCTGTCCATAGTAAAAATACATGTTGATTCCAGGTCATTTGTACATTTCATTGCTCCTTTTTAATGTTTTTGATTTTAACTCTTTAGTGGACTTGAATGAGTAGAAACTCTCTAAATTGTCTACTTATAGTCACAATGTAACTTTGTGTAGTTGCATTCTGATCCCATGTATTTCAGTAGAGAAAGACCATCTCTTCACCAACAGCGGTGTCCATGATTTAGAGGCTATCTTCACCAACAGATAAAACAATATGTGGTCCATGAATGTATGCTCATACTAAAATCCACAATTATTATAATCTGTAATCTGTGGGGAAACCTGGCAGTAAGTGTTCAACTTCCCTACAGCGCCACCACAGGTGAAATGAAGTATTACAAAGTGTCCATTTAAATTAATGAATTGTCTGCGTAATGTAGGACAGGACACGTCCTCCAGAATGTGAGAAGCTCTTTGTACCCACTTCATACTATAGCCAACAGAAAAGGATCCGGAACAGATCTACATACTTAGCATCAAAAGGGAATAATTTTTTAAAGTGGGCGACCCATTATATAATTGAATTTATTACGTCAGTACTTTGACTTACATCATGGCAATTTGTTCGTAGTAGTAATGATTCAGTGAATATAGTGAGTTATTTCTATTATAATTCCCATATGGGTGCCCAAAGTGGTTATCACTCAAAAATAGATATGAGTAGAAGTTTTGACAGCGTCCAGAAGAGGACAGCTCAAGATCTTTCATATTTCTTGGGATTTCTTATGACTTTAAGAAGACATGTTCACTTCTACAGATTGCAGGGTATGTGAATAGCTTCTTGTATCATCTTGGTTGCCCTCTTGATTTAGGTTTAGATATCGTCCCTGTGGAAGTTAAGGAGGTCTTAAGGAAAATCGAGACCTTGTTTGGAGACACTAAGTATTTTTAAGATTGGGTTTCACCCCCTCCCTCCCTTTCTCTTAAGTACTAAGCCTGAGTTGATTTGTGTTCGGTCTGTGACCCTGTGGAGCATCAAACAGGATGGAATGAAAACATAGTAGAGCTTCACACTGCTTGGTATGGGTGACCTACAGAAAGATAATGCAGATGTTTCAGATCAGGGCAAATGGGCAATATTAGTAACCCTTTCTATTGAGCTGGTAGGGGGGATTCACAGTATATGTTTCGTTATTGTACTGAATGAGCTCAACTGTCCTTGGGTTGTCTCCACCATTAGAATTATCTTTCCTTCTGGGAATAGCTGGGTGATAACCAATATCTGCCAGTGAAAATGTTATCAGCAAAGATCATCATTTTTAATATTTTTTTATTGTCCTTTTTTGGTTGGAATGTTAACAATTATTATCTATAGCTAGCTCTGGCCATACAGGTCACACTAAAGTGGGACCAATCTACCAATTTTTGTTTAGGACCTGTTGCCCAGCTAGTGTATATAAGATGTCACAACTTTCTTATGATGGCAAATGTTAGGGTGAAGAAGGATTGGGCTGTTGGACTCCAACATGTCTGATGTTTTTGTTTTAAGTGGAGTTAAGCCACCGCCAGAGATCTCTTGCCAGGGACATATACAAGTTGGCATCTTTACAGATAAAACCTCCTCTTGCTGGTCTTTGCAGTAGGTTGTTTGAGAATAGAAAATCATGCCTGATGTCTTGTATCGCATCTCAGCCCCCCCTAATTCCACGACCCCCCCTTGAAGGTGATATTCCATGATTATGTAATTATTTGGCGCACCCTCTGTTACCAAACCCTACTATCTGGCGGTTACGAATCCCTACTACCTTGTCGGTTACCAATCCCTACTACCTTGTCGGTTACCAATCCCTACTACCTTGTTGGTTACCAATCCCCACTACCTTGTCGGTTACCAATCCCTACTACCTTGTTGGTTACCAATCCCCACTACCTTGTCGGTTACCAATCCCTACTACCTTGTTGTTGTGCAGAAGCTACATCTCAGCCCAAGCATGTGAATGGAGAGGTTTTCTCCGCACAGTGCCAAGTAGGTGATGGTAAAGTGCAGAGAAATTAGCTAATGTGCATCACACTGCATTGACCCTCCTTCTTTAATGATTTGGAGAGAGGTACAAACATTTGGACTCCACCTTTATACTGTAATGGCATATCCATTTGCTGTGCTGAGAAAGCTACATATGCAAGCACCAAGGTGTATAGAAACTTCTATGGCATAGAGAACAGATACAATTAGATGTACGGAGATGCAATCACTTCCTAGAATGACCTTGTACTCCATAACTCGTGTTAAGATCAGTAAAGATTAAAACGACTTTTTATTCTCACCCGCAGTGTTACATGTCCTATAGACGTAAAACATGTCTTCCTGCTGCAGATTGTTCTGACTCTAGGCTTAGTTGAGTCTCTGTTTTGGATTGAAGAAAACTTGGCGGTGGTGACAGCATTCATCAGAAACATGCACATACTGAGATAATAGATTTCAGGACATTGCGGAGGAAAAGAAGGAGCTTAGAGCTCTGGCTTCTTAAAGTGTAATTCTGCCATTGACTCATGAATAGATGCGTTATGTGCCACTTAAAGTGATAGCCCCTTTATCACCTAAACCTTTCTGCCCCATAGTATTTGTTTTCTTTATCACCTACACTAACAATGACCCATATACTTATGACTGTATTCTTAAGATTTGTTGACGGCTGCAAAACATGTCATTAATTCACAATTGTCTTCTCTCTGCCCCACAAGTCATATGAAAGTAGAAAGCCAAGACAAGTGATTCAACATGGCTACCACCTGTATATGGACTCATATAATATACTTATTGTATTATATAATGGTATGTTATAATGTATCTATTATCCATATCTCATATCCATTTATCTCTATCATATATATTATCTGTTTATCTGATATTCCATCTATTTATCTATTTCTCTATCTACTATCTATCTATCTACTACACATTTATCTATCCATCTCTATCTATCTATATTCTATTTATCTATCTCATATCTATCTATCTATCTATCTATCTATCTATCTCCATTATCTATCTATCTATCTATCTATCTATCTATCTATCTATCTATCTATCTATCTATCTATCTATTTATCTATCTATCTATCTATCTATCTATCTATCCATCTCTATCTATCTATATTCTATTTATCTATCTCATATCTATCTATCTATCTATCTATCTATCTATCTATCTATCTATCTCCATTATCCATCTATCCATCTCTATCTATCTATATTCTATTTATCTATCTCATATCTATCTATCTATGTGTCTCCTATCTATCTATCTATCTATCTATCTATCTATCTATCTATCTATCTCCTATCTATCTATCTATCTATCTATCTATCTATCTATCTATCTCCATTATCTATCTATCTCCTATCTATCTATCTATCTATCTATCTATCTATCTATCTATCTATCTATCCATCCATCCATCCATCCCATAACACGCATATATTGAATCCATTCACAAAGCAATGACAAAACGATTCAAGATGGCCACCACCCGCTTTTTGACTCATCTAATATCCCCGCTGTGTAGTATTTTTCAAGTCAATAATAAGATTGATAATGGATTTTTTAATAATGCAGTGGGCTAAGCCTGAACAAAAGCAGAGATATTACAGCGAGCTGCCTCTGTCTTTTCCATGGCAGCCATAACAATACAGAAAGGACTTTCCTCCTTCTATCGCAGATTTTTTTTTTTTTATGGTCTGAAATAAACCGCAGTGCTTTGAAGGCCTAGAGCTGCGCTCGGCCCACTAATAAGTTGAGTCTGGCAGTGTCCCTTCGTACCATCTCTACTGAAATCAGCTGATTCTTTAAGTCAAGCACAAATCCAAAGCACATCTGTATCCCATATGACTGTATCAGTCCCAGACCAGCGTCTTTCTGGAAGCGTTATCTTAATCACATTTATTGGCTAATGCTTAAATTGTACCCAAATCAACCAACTTTGATGTCTTGAAGAATGGCAGAAAATAAAAGGTGGGGGGTGCATGGTCCTGGCTTATGTGGCCATAAAAGTGGAATATTCATTGTAGTGTTTAATGCCCCTTTTTGGGTTTTCTATAAGTTTTCTCTCTGGCCGTAGTTAGGTATGGGCAGAAATAATGACATTCTTTTGCTGGTAGATTGGGAGCGTAGAGATCTAAGGAGGGGACTTCTAATTGGCTGCTTCTCCATGATTTGTTGATCTACAGAGTATGCTTTTAATCCTTATTAACATTCTCCAAAGTCATGCATGAAATATAGCATTGGTACCGGCACTATGTGGCATGTGGTTTTGCTTTTCAAGATATTTTCAGGCTATTTTGGATCTATCCTGTTGTTCATTATTGTACAGCTCCATTCATTCACTTATCGTTACGTTCAGACTTAAAGAAGCAAAATAAATGAAGATTTATGCCGGTTATGGCACAAGCTCTGAAATTAAAGCGGAGGAAATAAAATATGGTCAGACATACTGCAGGTTTATATGATTTACTGAACGCATCTGGTCATGTATGACGGTATTAAAATACATCTAGCATTGTGCTAAAGTAGGTGTGAAGTCATGAAAGCTATCTATCACCTATCTATCTATCTATCTATCTATCTCCTATCTATCTATCTATCTATCTATCTATCTATCTATCTATCTATCATCTATCTATCTATCTATCTATCTATCTATCACCTATCATCTATCTATCTATCTATCTATCTATCTCTATCTATTATCTATCTATCTATCTATCTATCTATCTATCTATCTATCTATCTATCTATCTATCTATCTATGTATCAGCTATCTATCACCTATCTATCTTATCTATCTATCTATCTATCTATCTATCCATTTATCTATCTCTATCTATCTATTATCTATCTATCTATCTATTATCTATCTATCTATCTATCTATCTATCTATCTATTATCTATCTATCTATCACCTATCTATCACCTATCTATCTTATCTATCTATCATCTATCTATCTATCTATCTATCTATTATCTATCTATCTCCTATCTATCTATCTATCTATCTATCTATCTATCTATCACCTATCTATCTATCTATGTATCCATTTATCTATCTATCTATCTATCTATCTATCTATCTATCTATTATCTATCTATCTATCTATCTATCTACCTATCTATCTATCAGCTATCTGTCACCTATCTATCTATCTATCTATCTATCCATCTATCATCTATCTATCTATTATCTATCTATTATCTATCTATCTATCTATCTATCTATCTATGTATCAGCTATCTATCACCTATCTATCTTATCTATCTATCTATCTATCTATCTATCTATCTATCTATCCATTTATCTATATCTATCTATCTATCTATCTATCTATCTATTATCTATCTATCTATCTATCTATCTATCTATCTATCTATCTATGTATCAGCTATCTATCACCTATCTATCTTATCTATCTATCTATCTATCCATTTATCTATCTCTATCTATCTATTATCTATCTATCTATCTATCTATCTATTATCTATCTATCTATCTATCTATCTATCTATTATCTATCTATCTATCACCTATCTATCTTATCTATCTATCATCTATCTATCTATCTATCTATCTATCTATCTATCTATATATCTATTATCTATCTATCTCCTATCTATCTATCTATCTATCTATCTATCATCTATCTATCTATCACCTATCTATCTATCTATGTATCCATTTATCTATCTATCTATCTATCTATCTATCTATCTATCTATTATCTATCTATCTATCTATCTATCTATCTACCTATCTATCTATCAGCTATCTGTCACCTATCTATCTATCTATCCATCTATCATCTATCTATCTATTATCTATCTATTATCTATCTATCTATCTATCTATCTATCTATCTATCTATTATCTATCTATCTATCTATTATCTATCTATCTATCTATCTATCTATCTATCTATCACCTATCTATCACCTATCTATCTTATCTATCTATCATCTATCTATCTATCTATCTATCTATATATCTATTATCTATCTATCTCCTATCTATCTATCTATCTATCTATCTATCTATCTATCTATCTATCATCTATCTATCTATCTATCTATCTATCACCTATCTATCTATCTATCTATCTATCTATGTATCCATTTATCTATCTATCTATCTATCTATCTATTATCTATCTATCTATCTATCTATCTATCTATCTACCTATCTATCTATCAGCTATCTGTCATCTATCTATCTATCTATCTATCTATCTATCTATCTATCCATCTATCATCTATCTATCTATTATCTATCTATTATCTATCTATCTATCTATCAGCTATCTACAGTCCTATGAAAAAGTTTGGGCACCCCTATTAATCTTAATCATTTTTAGTTCTAAATATTTTGGTGTTTATAACAGCCATTTCAGTTTGATATATCTAATAACTGATGGACACAGTAATATTTCAGGATTGAAATGAGGTTTATTGTACTAACAGAAAATGCGCAATATGCATTAAACCAAAATTTGACCAGTGCAAAAATATGGGCACCTCAACAGAAAAGTGACATTAATATTTAGTACATCCTCCTTTTGCAAAGATAACAGCCTCTAGTCGCTTCCTGTAGCTTTTAATCAGTTCCTGGATCCTGGATGAAGGTATTTTGGACCATTTCTTTCTACAAAACAATTCAAGTTCAGTTAAGTTTGATGGTCGCCAAACATGGACAGCCCGCTCTCAAATGATCTGAAAACAAAGATTGTTCAACATAGTTGTTCAGGGGAAGGATACAAAACGTTGTCTCAGAGATTTAACCTGTCAGTTTCCACTGTGAGGAACATAGTAAGGAAATGGAAGACCACAGGGACAGTTCTTGTTAAGCCCAGAAGTGGCAGGCCAAGAAAAATATCATAAAGGCAGAGAAGAAGAATGGTGAGAACAGTCAAGGACAATCCACAGACCACCTCCAAAGAGCTGCAGCATCATCTTGCTGCAGATGGTGTCACTGTGCATCGGTAACAATACAGCGCACTTTGCACAAGGAGAAGCTGTATGGGAGAGTGATGAGAAAGAAGCCGTTTTTGCACGTACGCCACAAATAGAGTTGCCTGAGGTATGAAAAAGCACATTTGGAGAAGCCAACTTCATTTTGGAAACAAAGATTGAGTTGTTTGGTTATAAAAAAAGGCGTTATGCATGGCGTCCAAAAAGAAACAGCATTCCAAGAAAAACACATGCTACCCACTGTAAAATTTGGTGGAGGTTCCATCATGCTTTGGGGCTGTGTGGCCAATGCCGGCACCGGGAATCTTGTTAAAGTTGAGGGTCGCATGGATTCCACTCAGTATCAGCAGATTCTTGAGAATAATGTTCAAGAATCAGTGACGAAGTTGAAGTTACGCCGGGGATGGATATTTCAGCAAGACAATGATCCAAAACACTGCTCCAAATCCTCAGGCATTCATGCAGAGGAACAATTACAATGTTCTGGAATGGCCATCCCAGTCCCCAGACCTGAATATCATTGAACATCTGTGGGATGATTTGAAGCGGGCTGTCCATGCTCGGCGACCATCTAACTTAACTGAACTTGAATTGTTTGTCCAAAATACCTTTATCCAGGATCCAGGAACTGATTAAAAGCTACAGGAAGTGACTAGAGGCTGTTATCTTTGCAAAAGGAGGATCTACTAAATATTAATGTCACTTTTCTGTTGAGGTGCCCATACTTTTGCACCGGTCAAATTTTGGTTTAATGCATATTGCACATTTTCTGTTAGTACAATAAACCTCATTTCAATCCTGAAATATTACTGTGTCCATCAGTTATTAGATATATCAAACTGAAATGGCTGTAGCAAATACCAAAATATTTAGAACTAAAAATGATTAAGATTAATAGGGGTGCCCAAACTTTTTCATAGGACTGTATCACCTATCTTATCTATCTATCTATCTATCTATCATCTATCTATCTATCTATCTATCTATCTATCATCTATCTATCTATCTATCTATCTATCTATCTATCTATCTATTATCTATCTATCTATCTATCTATTATCTATCTATCTATCTATCTATCTATCACCTATCTATCTATCTATCTATCTATCTATCTATCTATCCATCTTTCTATCTATCTGAATATCTTTCTATCTATCAGCTATTATTGGTCTATTTCAGCTATCTCCTTCTACTTGCTTGCCCATTATTATTATTTCTAGCTTTATGGTCCATTGACATGTATTGAATTCCGTACTTAATTCCGTGTCAAGTCTGATGAGAATCCACATCTACTGCAGATATAAGTAGTGAGCTGAGGATGATCCCCGTTAGTGTAAGCCTCAGGTTTCTTATAATAAAATATGTCTGGCTACCTTTGGGTTCACTACATGGCCTCTAATTCATACAACCATATCTAAAGAGAGTACATGAACAATTTGCTTAATTCATCAATCTTACATTGTTCCCATCTACATGTACATGATCCCTTTAAGAAGGGGCTAGTAGCTCATAGGCCTCCTGTATCTATAGGTGGCATGATTGAGGAATGCCGTAGCAGGGGCATCATTTCTGTGACTTGAGTACAATACCGTATACTCATGTGAGCTGCCAGGCGTGTTTACCCACGGGAAGGAGATTATATGGATATTCTATAATGTCATGGATAGGTTTTAGATGTAGTATAATTCAGAGCAGGGAGTGATACTGTTTGCATTCTGTATCCCAGCAGCAGTCTGTCTGTCTCCCACAATCCTCTTTGAAGATGAGAAGGTGAAGGGAGCTGAAATGTGTCCCTTTGAACTGTGGTTGGGGGCCCCATGGAGAAACAGTGGAGAGGACCCCACATCCACCTCCTCCCCTCACCCTGCAGTGTCTTGTTCCTAGGCTTAAGGCTAGGCAGTCAGTAGGACAGTCTGGCCTGGTAACCCCACTGAGACATGTCAGACTGGGTCACTGGGGCACACACCCTGTTTAACCCTATCTTCACTGCTTGAAGCCATTAACTCCTTTGCTGCTGGAGGTCTAGTGATGTGACATGAAATATGTAGTTTGACCAGTTATGCCTGTTGAGTCTTTTCATCTGAAATACCGTTTACAGAACATTCTTTTTTTTTTTTTTTTTGCTGCAGCTGTCTTCTACAAAGTACTGCCGTGAATTGTAATTCAGTAAGACTCAGTGTATGGGGTATGAGAGCAATCGCTTCATCTTCAAAATTTAATAGAAGGTCAGAGAACATTGCTATGGGTTTACTCTGTTACGATACCTTTAAGATTTGGTATATATATAACAATTTTTCCAACAATCTGTCCAAAAGTGATTTTCACAGTAGCCATATTATTGGATGTGGTGTATGGGATCTAAAATAGTAATACAATCTGAATGGGTTCTCCAGTTTAGAAATACCATATCTGTCTACCCTGTTAGAGATTTCTGAGATAATAGAAGGGAATCTGTATATTTTGGCCAAAATGGACTGATGCTATAAAGAGTATTGCTCTTTGGAGGACCTTTACTGCATTACACAGAAAGCCCTGTGGAGGTGCTGCAAGGAAATGTAACCATTATAGTGATAGCAGCATATTTTCAGGGCATCTTCTAAAAGTAAGAACTACTGAGCTGAGTGTAATAGATATACAGTAATAGTTGTGTGATGCTTTGCTTAGAAGATGATAAAACTTTCAGTAATAGTGCACCGATAGTAGCAGTGAGGCCTCATGTACACAACCAAGTATGCCGATCATCCAAGGTGAGGCCAATATTGCAGAGTGACATCCGAGTGCTTTCCTTGATGTGCTTACCTCTATGTGGCTAGTTACAGGTGTAATGATACAGATATGTCCTAGGTGAATGGGTTAATAAAGTGCTAGCCCAGTGGACTGTAGAGGACGGCGGTGGGCTACAACATCCCAAATAATGCAAATAAATCAGGTAACAAAGTAGAAAAACAATCCTGAACCTTTTACATGGTTGTGGATTACAAATGACCTGTCTTCTTCGGCTACACTGGAGACATGTAGGAACGTAGAAGTTTTCTCTTCACATTTGCTAAACAGACATAACTTGACTTTTTCACTCTGGAAGGGACATGTACAGACACATCAGACAGCAGAATACGTGGTCAGGTAGGATGTTCTACCTTAACTGTGAGCTCTGCAGGTTATATATTATGTTGCGGTGTCATATTAGCAGCATGGTGTTATTATGTTCCTCTGAGCCTTTACTGCACCAGACTGACATTGACTAGTCATCTGAGTTTTCTGTTTCTGAGCTATCATGGACTGCCATATACTGGAATTCCACTGTTAGCAGCCCTTATAGTTCTCATCTGTTACAAAGTTACGAAAAGGATATGGAGTGTGCCGTGATAGTCGCAGGTTTACTGGATAACTAACTACATTTCCCATTAAGCAGATTTACATCTTAAAGAGGTTGTCTAGAATTTTGTTTATTTATGGACCATCTCTAGGATAAGCCATAAATATCTGATCGGTGGGGGGCCTGCGTACTGATCAGCTGTACAGAGCCTCTTTCATTCTCCATTCTATACACAACATGGATCCAAAAGCACCGATTCCTGTATAGTGGCTGGTGCGGGTACTGCAGCTCAGTTCCAATTGACTTTGATAATAGTTAATGACTTCAGAAATAGTATTGAGCCAATATATAGTATACAGGGCACAGAGCTATACAGTGTATAGTACGGGTGGCCTGTAAAGCTGATCAGTGCAGGAATTTCCTGTTGCCCTCGCCCCCAATTGGACATTTATGGTCTATCCTAAGGATAGGCCATAAATAATAATTCCTGGCTAACCCCTTTAATGTAACCATACACTATAGGTGAATATTAGCCAAACCCACTATATTCAGCAGAGCTGGTTGACCATATAACATGTATGACAGAGGCCCAACCTTCTTTCATTGGAAGAGGTTGGGTTAAAGAAGGGTGAGACATGTTGAATTTCAACATGCCCACTGCTTTTTTTTTTTTTTTAGTTTTGGAAGATAAGTGGAGTCTGGCAGCAGCTTATGCCTGTCTCCACTGAGAACACATGCACACTTGGATGAGGTGAGAATGCATGTGTATGGGGAGCAGAAAGAATAGCTATTCTAGCTGTCCAAAGTGTATGACCAGGCTTAATGATCATGAGATGCCATAGTGTCCCCTTTCACTTTTGGACACCATGCTTAGTTGTAGATCAGCCCCATTCACTTGACTATTCCTGATGACAATAGCGAACATTCTGAATATAGACCGCAGACTACAGGATCTTCTCATCAGACCTTCAGTAGATATCTATCATCCACTCTACTGGCATTTGTGCAATGTAAGTAGCTGACGGCTACCACCTGACTCACAGAACCAATAAATGTATATCTGAGATTCCGCAGAGTTACGATCAGATATGTGTAAAAACCTTGTAGTACTAACAGGCTTACTGTAATAAAATATCTGGAGTGCAGTAACAGGATACTTGGAGTAGCAACATTCTTGCAGATAAGGTTATTGAAGTGAAAACTTTATCTCAAGATTGTCCTGGAGTAGATATGCTTACAAAGCTGATCCTCTTGGTATCATGTCGGACCTTCTGACTAAGGGGTTAATGGTCACAGTGGTTCTGCTGCTCAGATTTGAAATGTAGTCTCTGCCACTCAGTGGGATCCGGGCTGAACATGCTGAGGAGCTAGAGTCACTGGTTTCAATTAGCGAGGAGGAGACCAAAGATAAACAATTCCTGTGGTCACAAGTCCATAGCATGGGTATGTATGGGAGAACACGGACATCCATCCATCTATCTATCTATCTATCTATCTATCTATCTATCTATCTATCTACCATCTCACTCTCATCCCATGAGTTTATTGCAGCCTGTATTCTGCCTATGAAGGGAGGTGCACTCATAAAACAGCTTGTGTCTGCTGGTGGGTCTCAAGCAAGTTGCATAGATCTTATTTCCTTACCCCTATGTTGTTAAATCAAAACAGAATGAGTCCGTTAGTTTCTTAGATATTTGGTACATCACAAAAGACTTGACCATCAGTTGTATGGGGAGAACGTTGGAATCTAGGTTGACTGATTGATTCATGTATCGAGATATTGCCCAGGAAAAGTCCCATACAACGTGTAGCGTTCAAGATGGTGGAATTTTCTGAATCATTTGTGCCTAGTAGCCAGTCTGGATATCCCAATAAGAAGCTACTAACAAACCCCATTCCTACTTTGTACATTATTATGATCTATTAGAAGTTAAAGCTTCTAGTCATATTTGAGCAAAGTTCGGTAACTTGATGATTTTAGAGGGAAAGTTTGACTAATATACTGTAAATGGGCTTACCAACTGTACAGCAACAGGTGATGAAGGATAAAGAAGGTTCAGACATGTTGAATTTCCATGCCCTTTTGTGCTCAAGGGAGATAAGCTGCTGGTTGAGGTATCTTGTGGTATTGCCTTCCCCATGGAAATCACATAAATACTCATCTAACTGAGTATGCATGTGTATGGGGGAGTAGGGTTGAATAGCTGTTAGCCAAACAAGACTTCGACTCTTGAAGCTATTGAATGGGCATTTTTAGGAGGTTAGGACATAGGGAGAGTAAGTATGACAATGGACTTTAGCTGTTAGCCACCTGACATGTATAAACAATTCCATCATAACAACTAAACTGGTGCAATGAGTATACCCAAGATGGCTGATGAGCAGCCGATCATGCCAAGCATTGCTACGTTTTACCAACAGCTGGCTGAAAGTATGCAGCATGACTGATCTGTTTTTCCAACATCCTGCTCCAAATGGTCATTCACAGCATGTACATGCCAGACAGGGGGCCAGTCATTAGTCAACATGGCAATTTTGGCTAACAAAAATATAATGTGTAAGGCTGGCATAAGAAGTGCTTCATCGTTTCCAGACTATGAGTATGAGATCCTGCGTCACCTAGAAGTAGTCTCCATCACACTTTCTACTCGATCGGTCCTTGTGACCTCCAACGTCTACATCATGATTTCAACATCCACATTCAGGTCCATCATAAATATTTTATAGAGACTAACAATTCTCGCTAATCCAAAAGTTTTGCATGAAATATGTACAACGTTTTCACAAAATATTTTTCTGTATGTCCTCATGTACACATTGAATAACAACTACTATGATTTATTTGACAAATTTAAGCCATTAGTTGGCCCCACTTCATATTCAGCCTCTTAGGAATCCCATTTAGGATTAAAGAAGAGGTTAAATGGGGCAAAGAAGAGAATCCCTCTAGGAAAGGAAGGGTTATCTCACTCTACAGGTTGTTTTCTGGAGATACCTAACAGCTCCGGACATAAATCAAACTCTGGGAGCAACTTAACATCTCAATTTCTCCTCTTCAGAGCATCACATTCCTCTCTTATCTGATTTATAGATTTATAGTGGCCTGTAAGGAAAGTTTGAGGATATCCTATAACCAGCAGTTCTGAATGCACTCAGTGATAGAGGCCATTAATAAATCCTCTCCGAACACTCCTACTACTATACAGACCACACAGCAGTCAACCCTTTGCTTGCCTTTCAGGTGATCCACATTCCACTAAAATGTTTTAGAGAAGCAAGTATATTAGAAATATGTACATAGCAGTCATGATTGTCGGAGGTCAAAGGGAACATGGCCCGTCAAGATCTGGAAATGGTTTAAACAGATTTGATCATCTATCCTTGTAACGCTTCCTACTGGGAAATGTTTTTGAGGGATGTTAGGAGACTTCTCATAAGGTCATGATGTTGGAATGCTTCTTCTGGGGAGCAAGAGCAAGATCTGATGCCAAAGTAAGACAACTAAAAATGAAAGAAACAAAACAAAACAAAACATTGCATCTCTTTGGTTAGTATTTCTGAACATGTGGGCATTCTTACTATAGGGTACAATGCATTTTTTGTCCTGTTGTTTGTCGTTTGTCTTGTTAGAGGCATTTCATGCTGTACGCTGTGTGCCATGAACCACTCTTTGACCACTGCCGAAGCTGGACATAGACTTTAAAAGGGTTATGAAATGAACCAGGATGTTGTGCTGCTCTCATAATCCATCCCAGATTTCATCAAAGCATTGACATCAGATGAGCACTTGACTCTCCAATGCTTTGTTTATTGTTAGAAGTGGAGAACATGTTTTAGGGTTAAGAAGTCCTTCATGAGATCCATGCCACGGTTCATCATTGGGTCTTTGTAGGATCTGAAAAAGGAATTCTAACTTTGAAATGTGTTATCCACTTGGAGGTGTCACTGAAAAAACTTCTCCACTAATAGACACTCAACTAGTAGATTGCAAATGAAGGAACATAGAAGAGAAGGTTGTATAAAGACACCAGTCCATCAAGTCCAACCTATAAACCTACCAAGTTGATCCACCGGAAGGCAAAAACCCCCATGAAGTAGATAACAAATTCCCCATCAGAATAAAAAAATTCCTTTCCAACTCTGAATATGAGAATTGGGCCAAATCCCTGGATCATCATCCTATTCCAAAAATTTCTAGCTCCATCTCCGCTATGTAATTGCCTCCTTGACTTGATAGGTATGGTCTTACCCTTGTTGTCCATTGTTAGATCTAATATACATTCCATGACATGCACATTATGGAACCATAGACATATCATCTGCCACCGTATAGTGCTAAGGATTGGCCATAAATATCCAATTCCTGGAATACCTTTTTAAAGGTTGTTATACATATTATACTGAAGCTGTCCAAATCCACCGAATTTATTGGGGTTGGATGTCCCTACAATATTTATTGGATGTCCAACCAATATTCGTTCAGCAGATGTTGGGAACAAAAATGGTAAGACGTTGAATTTCAACATTCCTGATCCCTTGCTCTCCAGGGAAATAAATGCCATTAGAACTGTCTGACAACATCTTACACCCATCTCTGCCCTTCAGAACACATGCATACTCAGCCTAACATGCAAATGAGTTATGTGGCATAACTGCTCTATAGACGTATGGGCTCCGTCATACCGATATAAAACACAATAAGCTTCATGAACAATGTACACAGATCTGAGAAACTTGTCACTGCAACAGTCACTGCTCATATTCCTGTAATGTGTCAACGACCATTTATCCTATTAGGTAGATGACTTGGCTATAGCATATACTAGAGTGCTTATTGCTTGTGGAAAAACACATTGGAGTCTATTCTTGGCCAAGAAGATTCGATCTGCGGCCTTCTAATTACAAGGAATCCAGATTAGAAGAGAGCGTGAAACCACCGCCCAGATTATAATTAAATCAAGACGTGGTTTAGACGCCCTCATGCTCGTCACTTTAACTCTTTGCACGAAATTGACACAAACATCATATTGTATAATATTGTATATAATATGTGACACAATGTTCATAGAACTTGTCAGATGCCTTGAAAGCCTTTACTTCACCTGACCACTGTTCACATCACATTAACTATCATCTGCATTAGTTTTCGAGACAAACTAGGCTTGTCATTGCCTTTCTGGTCTGTTAGGCCTCATGCACACAACAGTATTATGTCTTAATACAACCTTCAATTTGAAGGGAGTCTTAAAGCATATCTCTAACTCAGCCCTGTTAATGATCCTCTTATTTTTACGACTATTCATTCACTTTGCCCGACAGTGACATAGTTATGTTATGTGATCAGCGATTTTCTTTCCCTGGAAGTTTCTTCCCAATGATCATATTGTCATATTCTCAGTTTTTAGCCCACTGTGTTTATTTGCTAATTAAGTTGAATTATTTGGCTAGCAGCTGGGGAGGGGCGACTACCAATGTGGTTATAAACTCCATCCTCATGGACACGCCACTAATTATTGCAGAGGATGTCAATACCTCACCCCGAGCAGCAAACCTTTAAAACTACTAGTCACTTAAACCTCATGTGATAGATTACATTTTGGATATTTGCATGTGGCCTCATTCCAGGCAAAGTAATTGTTGGTCAACTAAATTATTTTTTATTCTACAATATTATTTTACTTTATATTATGTTTTCATTAATTTTACCAAATTTGTAATTTTTAAAAAACATTTTAGTCTACCAATTTTTTTAAATTTGTTACCAAATCTAATTTTTTTTAATTGATTCATTCATTTCGATCTTTTAATTTAGTCATTTAAATTTATAGATTCTTTTAAGTTGCAAAGTTCTGAATTTATTTTTACGTTGCTAAGTTTTTTTATGTTATTTTAATTTTATAAGTTCTAGATGATCGGCTGTTAAAATTTTGTACAGAATTTTTTAGACCAATGTAATATATAAAATATAATGTAATATTTTATAATATGGAGTAATGGGATATAATTGGAAAGTTCTGCCATTTCGATGGTAGACAAATATCCCCACTTCTTTTTTGGGTCAGTCACATGGAATTTTATTGACATATCACTTCACTGGTTCTCAAAACAGGCAGCATTCTACTTTTATAACAATTACATCTACCATGTACATTACTGTAACTTTTTATTACTTTGTGGTGTTTGTGGCTTTTTATGGATTGTTTTTAATGTTAACTTGTGTCTCGACGACTGCTGGTACTCGAGGTGTAAGCACATAGCCGAATTACTGCAAATTGAACATTTTACATTGAACTCTATCTTCATAACTGAATTGTGAAATAAAAAATTCTGTTTGAACACAAAATTACTATATTTAGCTCCATGACTTTTACATTAATCTAAATCGTTGCTCTGTTTTCAATGGTGGGAGTTGTACAGTGCCCCGTTCTCGCACACTATAAAATATAGTTTTATGTAAGATCATTTTTGTTTTGTTTAAGTCTTTCAGTATGTATGGTTTACTTGCTACACTTAAAATGACTAAATTTGAAATTTATATCAAAATGGCATTTTTGGAATTTCTCAGATACTTGAGGTCAATGGGAAAAAATAGAAAAAATAATACAAAATTTTACAACTGTGGCCTCAATGCAATAAATATAAGTACTATTAAAATTGCATTGGGGTAACAAAGGGGGTAAATGAGCGATAAGTAGAAATGATGGAAGGCAAGAGTCAGGCTATACTTATGTGACAGGGAATATTGGCCATGTGATAATGGCTGTATTAATTTTATCAGAGGGCGCTATTCTCATCACTGGTATTTTGATGGTCCATTATCATAAACCATAAAATGTAGGTCTTGATGTCTATGTCCGATTTCAAGGATCACTACATACACTGTATAAGGGATCTGTTAAAATTCCTGCTCCTTGGGTTTTTCATGGCCATTTTACACCAATGTTGTGTGACTATAGGCTAACAAAATTTATGTAAACCATAGGGAGTACAACAAAAGAAGGAAGAGACACAGATGAGTGTAGCCCAAAATAACCATAGGTTTTCCATGCCCTGGTGGGGAAGGTGCCCATTCTATGTTTTTCTGTGGGACCTCAAAGTTACTTGTTACATCCCTGATATTCTCAATTGCCTTGTTCATATTGCACAGTTTTAGTACAGATATAAGTCTGCTTTTATCCTAAAATGGGGCAGTTCTTAAATGGAGGGAAGTGTTTGAGATAGCTGAAGACACAACAGTTGAGGATTGTGTTTTAGAAGATGCATATTTCTTAGACCGAATATAAAAAAATAAGGTCTTCAGAACGATGACTTTCCCAGATGGTCTATATAAAGAGACCTGTAGAATAGAGGAGCAATTCTTCACCACTTAGTGCTGTGTTGTCCCAGAATTATGTTGAGAGTGGTGGAAATCTGCAAAGAAACCCCAAAAACCACAAAATGCAGCTTGCGGAACTTTTAGGTCTGAATCTGCCACCCCTTGAATTTTGGTGGCGACATCATGATTCAGAAAGTTTCCACTAATAAGTACTAATGGCATCTGTGAGCCACACATGACCACAATGAATGAAAGGTTCTATTAAATTTAACTAAGTTATAATTTAACATTTTCCCTCATATTTACAAGGGTGTAAGCAGCTTAATGTAAAGCTTCGAGTCAGTGCTGGGTACCACAGTGTTATATCCTTATGGACCAATGAGGACCAACCTCTTACCATGGGTTTGGCACTATATTTATTATGAGAGAGAAACCCATCAATACATCCCACAACGCATTGAAATCAAAGAAAATCATCCAGTGTAACAATATATTTATAGTCTAATGGTGTTACTCAGTGGTTTAGGGCTAACCCAACCCTGACTCACTTATATAATGAATGTTGAATGTTAAATGAAGCTACATTAGCAAGAGTTGACCCAAGTTAAAAGAAGTCCAACCTCTATGAAGATAGCACCTTGGTCGGGGCTTACCACTGACCCACTTATTTGGTAAGAATGTTGGGTGATAAATGAAAATACATTAGCCAGAGTTGACCCAAGTCAAAATAAGTCCAACCTCTATGAAGATAGCTGATCAGGACTAACCTGACCCTAACAAATGTTGAGTATCGAATGGAGGCACATTAGCAAGAGTTGATCCAAGTTAAAAAAAAAAAAAAGTCCATCCTCTATAATGATAGCACCATGGTCAGGCAAAACTCAAAGCTCTAAATATATATGTGCCTAAATCTAAATATAGAGCATATGCTGGAGGTCCTTTGTAAAAGAAGGCCTACCAACAAATGTCACTGGTGTCACCATATATAATGACAAAACTCTATTTGGCAATAAAGTTTAAGGTCTAAAGGTGGCCATACATATCCTTGGATGAACTTGTCCATTTGGGAAGACCATATGACTGTCTTGTGTGTAGGTCTGGGGAAGGAAGTGTCTGGCATGTTCAGTTTCAACATTGATCGTTTGCTGAGTCTAGCAGTGGCTTGTTGTCATCTTGCTCTCGGTTCAGCTCATCTGAATTGTGTACATATGTGTATGGGGAAGTTGCAAGAATTGTTGTCAGCCATTTGGTCAACAGTTATTGTAGGTTTTATGGTCATCTTGAAGGACTCACCTGGGGCAAAGTTTTTTTTGTCTACTGTGGCCTTGTGTCTAAACATTGTGACCAAGGCAGGCTGGATTACCGGTGTCCCCCATGGATTCAAACACCTGAGAGTGATGCCTCCCCAGCCCCCCAACTACAACATTGACTGCTTATTCAGTGTATTATAAAAAGGTTAAATCTAACTTAGTCAAACATCTATATCTACTCCATTTTGGAAGCGAAGTGGTTAAAATGTGACATTTCTTAGTCTAAAGAGGAAAAGCCTGCGTATTTTTGGGCAGCCCCTGCTAATTTCCTGGGTGGCTCGAGCTGAGGTTTCGGAAGGTTTTTTTTATTATTATTTTTTTTTAATCATTCTCTGCGCCCTCATGTGCTCTTTTATCTCCAGGGAAGAAGCCATGTTTAGCAGGCTGCCTGTGAAAAAGGACCTCAGGGTTAGGTATATCTGCCTCAGCTCAAAGATTTCATTATTAGCTCTGTTTCTAGGAGCAAACGCTTATCCCTCCCTTGAGAGACTGTGAAAAATTAACAGCGGCTGATGGTGGCGGAGCAAACCTTAAACTTTAATTACAGCATTGATATTCTTCACACAATAACGCTGTCATCGGTTATTTACATAAAGTTTCAGAGTGGAGAGAGAAGAGCATTTTGTGTAATTGTGCTGGGTACAGCCAGTGCATGCATAATGTATACCTCCGTACACACATCAAGTGAGGAGCGAGGGGAGGGGGTTTAACCTTGTTATTTGTATTTTATGTGTGATGATGCAAAAAATTAAATACACATAAGGCGAATTTCAATGTGCATCCTGCCCGTGTACATGTAGATTAGGGGAGATGTTGAATGCACATAGACAGAACGCTCTCAAATATGGAATTGTTTCTAGTCCTGTGTGTATAATTTGTTTGGATGACATCAGTTATATTGTTAGTAATACTCAGTAAGTATGACATCACAGTCATGTTGAGAGTAATACCCTGTAAGGATGATATCACAGTCATATGGATAGTAAATTCTAGTAAAAATTACGTTACAGTCATATTAATAGTAAATCTCAGTGAAAATGACATCACAGTCTTATTGATAGTAAATATCAGAGAAAATGACATCATAGTCTTATTGATAATAATGTCCAGTAAGAATGACATCAGTCATATTGATAGTACATATCAGAGAAAATGACATCATAGTCATGTTGATGATAATACCCAGTAGAAATGACATCAGAATCAAGCTGATAACACCTAATGAAGATGACATCATAGTCATGTTAATAGCAATAAAGATAACATCACAGTCATGTTAATAGTAATACAGATAACATCACAGCCATATTAATAGCGCAATATGTAGACCAGGGGTGCCCAATACGTCGATCGCGATCTACTAGTAGATCGCAAAGGACGTATGGGTCGATCGCGGGATACAGGGTCTGCTTGTTCACAGTGCAGGCTGAGAATCATCTCCTGACACTGGCAGGCGGAGCTGCCACAGCCCCAGCCTGCCAGTGTCCAGAGATAACTCTCAGCCTGCGCTGTGAACAAACAGACACCGGGGATCCCTGGGCGGCCACAGAACGCCGCTGTCTCCTGCTCTCACGATCCGTTTGGCCCCACCCACATGCCCGGCCCTGCCCACATATACGCGTCCGCCCCACCCATAAGCCCGCCCACATACCCACTGGCCCCGCCCACAGCTCACCCAGGCCCCGCCCTAGTAGATCTTTTGCCTTGGTCAGCTAACAAAGTAGCTCACACGCTGAAAAAGTGTGAGCACCCCTGATGTAGACACATTTGTATAACATTAAAGTACTCTGTAAGGGACAGTCTAGATTATTCCATACTCTAGAGATTAGACAAGATATTGGGACCACATAATCCATGGTCTGCTGCTTGTAGGACTTGGTATGTTAAGAGTAGAGCTTGTATATAACTCTACTATTGGAGTGTGTTCATATGGTGGATTTTTTGTGAGGAAAAAACTGATGTGTATTTTTAATAGAATTTTCAGTAGAAATCCACCTAAAAAAAATCAGAATTGTACCAGAAATAAGATAAGATAAGATAGTCCTTTAATAGTCCCATAATGGGGAAATTTCAGTGATACAGTTTCATGGATGGTACAGTAGTATATAACAAGAGAGAAAAACACATACAAGCTCATGGCAGATAGAGAAATCCTAGGAATCATAGCAACTAAAAAGAAAGAAACACAGACACACTGCAGGATCATTTAGTTCTCTGTGTGAAGTGATGTTGATAATACAGCCTGACCGTGGTTGGAGGACACGAGGAGGGGGGTCACAACATGTAGATATACCAGGCAGAAACGTTTTTGCAGAGGTGGGTGACATAGGCATCTATCATGATAACATGTGGCAGTTCCTTTGGTAGGGAGTGAGATCTCATGCTCACAGCTGATAGTTCGGTATCTTGCATCAGCGCTATTGTCCATTAACCACAAAAAATGCCCGAAATGTCCTTCATCACAAGCCCTCCTCCTCCTCCTTTCTTCTTACCACTGTGTACTACTGCCCAAAGAAGTCTGAAGCCATCCAGGTATACAGGGTGCTGCTCTCTTGCCAAGCTTCCATAAACTCGTGGGGTAGGTGGGTGATGGTAGGTTCCCAGGCTGTAACAGAGTCCCACGTGTCCACAGTAAAAGAAAGAAATACCAGTCAGCTGTAGCATCTTCACGCATCAGCAATAGATGCCAAAAATCATCTCCTTGAAAGAAGAAGTCCACACATCCATGCAGGTTTCTCCTCCAGCTTTCTCTGCTCATGGTGACCATGCTGCAAGCTTTTGTGGAATCTGTGGCAAAAAATATGTCACTATGGCAAAAATTTTTCCCCTGGCCATATTAACAGTGACACAGAATCTCATTAAAAGCAATGGGAAGAAAAAATATCTGGTGGTTTCCATGTAAATCCATGTGAATATTCCACCATATAGGAGTCATGTGCCACGTAGCATAGGAGTCATGTGCCAAAGGTGAAGGTCACACTACTCTGTTCAGGGGAACAAATATTATATAGCATTGATGTAGCAGAGCCAAGATTGTCATTTGTAATGATGTCTTTGTTGTTTATAATTTTCTATGGCAAGAGATCTAACCTCTGACAGTGATGGAGTATCAAGGCGATAAATGAGCAATGCGACTCCACTACATGTACATGCATGGTTTTAGCGTGCTAAGGTGTGTTTAATCGAACAATGCCATGTTATATGTCAGCGCCATATGAATAGGGAGAACATTATTAATATGTGAAAGTATACAAAACATCATTGTGGAACAATTACGACCTAAACAAGTGCCCCAGATGCTGTGCCTGTATCCCTCTTCTCCCTAAGGCCCCGATATCCCCGCTCTCCCCCACCGTGGCTTCCCATTCATCCTCTCCCCCCTTTTTCTTCATATGTCTACTCTCAGCTTCTCTCCCTTTCTCCAGCTCGTCTCTCACTGTCATTCCAAGCCCAGAAAAGCCTCAGGGAGTCACGTCAGTCCTATCTATCAGCGAATATTCTGCGTTGTGCTGCAGGAAGGAGCACGGAGAAGGCAGAGCGGCAGCGCATAGTCAAATTTCACGGGCTGAATATTTAATGAGGGCAGTGCTGTTTATTTGGTTACCCTGTTGATTTCCCTCGCTCTGTCAATAGCTGCTCATATCTGCTTGCACGATGATCTTTACAATTGTGTCTCCTAGGAGCAGAGACATTAAAAGCAATTATGGATTTTATACAGGAACCGCTCTGATATTTCTAGCTAATCTAATTTGCAGTCTGCTAGTTTATTGTCTGCTATTTCAGGGGCGTTTGAGCGTTATGGAAAATCCGATTTGCCTTTATAATTTTACATAACGTCATTAACACTGCCAGCGTCTTGCCGCGGATATTGTTTGGTTGGGTAACTGCTTATGGAAGATTGTAATGTTGTCAACATAAACTTCATTAATGTCCTCCCTCTAAATATCCAGCGGAATCTGTCACATTTCATTAAACATTAAAACACGTTGGGGACGCATTCAAGTCAGAAATTGAGGGAAACCAAAGCCGTATGCCCATAAAATAAATTTAAGTATGTAGATGCAAATTTGCAAATTTTACATAGTAATAAATAGACAAATACTCTCACCCACAAAAAAGTGCAATAAAATAATTTTCTTACTTGTTTGTCTAATGGGGTTTGGGGTTTACGAATATATTGTACACGTAATCCATATGGAGTGGAAATGTGATAATTGGTACCATAATATGGACTTCTAGGTCCTGACATTTTCTATAAGAAGTGCTAATAGAGCTCAAGGTTGACAATCTTGAAGTGTCCAATAACATTAGTCAACCAAACACTCCGATGTCGATGGGACCAGGTGACATAGGGAGTAGAGATGAGCGAACACTGTTCGGATCAGCCAATCCGAACAGCACGCTCCCATAGAAATGAATGGAAGCACCTGTGACGCTGACTTTGCCCGCGGCCGGCCGGCGTTACAGGTGCTTCCATTCATTTCTATGGGAGCGTGCTGTTCGGATCGGCTGATCCGAACAGTGTTCGCTCATCTCTAATAGGGAGGAAGAATTGGGTATGAAAATCAACACTCCCAATCCTTCTTTTCCACAACATCCTTTGTCAAGGGAGTAAACTGCTCCTGCCAACAATGACATTTCTTTTTCAGGAAGACGAGCTACCACCATTGGTGTCTAGCAGAGACTTACTTTCCTTCCCATTCTTCCCATTGATAATACATGCACAGCCAGAACGCCCTGTATGAACATATGTGGAGGGTTCTGAGGAATAGCTGTTTTTTATTTTTTTATTTTTTTTCTATTCTTAAGCTATTAGCTGAATGTTTGTTCATATTGATGCATGTTGGGCGAAGCAACTGTATGTTCTGAAAGGGGAGAGGTGAGAAAGCTATTGGCAGATACCCTGACCTGAGAACAAAATGATCAGACATATTGAATTCCAACCACCCATTCCTTGTCTCCCCAACATCGCCATTGGGGAGAGCCAGGAAACCCTCATAGTCATAGACATTTTTTGGTTAATACAGGATTGTATTAAACATATATGATTAATTCCAGAGTTAAAGACCATGCTTGACCATGTAAGGTAAATCCAAAACCAGCATGTTCAATATTCTTCTAAAAACTCAAAGATATTAATACAGAAATTTTTTGCAACAGTTATAAAAAATTGTTATGTCTATGGTTAACCTTTTTCTTTGGCTCCATCTCATCTTGGAAATCATCCCACAATGAGGTTTCTTATCTAATACCAGTAGTCTGTGTGATATCATTACATCTCCTAGTCCTCTTATGCTCCATAAACTCTCCTTAAAGGGTCCTCAATGTCAGAGGCACTCAGGGTTAAGGTTCCTGCATAGCTCTGACCACATGGAAGAGTCCTACAGGTTGTAAAATGAGCCGAACTCTGACTTGCAGGCTCTTTTAGGGAGTGATGGATGAGGTTTTCTGTCACCCAGCAAGGCTCTTTTTCCTAAATATCTGTCAAGGCGTTCTGGGGGCACAATCACTGGCGGTAATTCGACCTGTGAGATCTTGTGTTCCACTTAGAAAGGGAAACAAAACAGATTAGGAAAAGACACAAGTGTTTGCTGTGTGAAGAGGGTCATTTACTACTAATACTGATGATGAAGTGCTTCTCACATGGGACATTTCGATAAAGTGATCAATGCGGGAGGTGGCAAGACGGAAAGTTAACAGCCAGAACTTTTTGAAATAAAAATATTTTCAATGGTTTCTCTTTAAATAGTACTCATACATCATACATCATAGAGGTCTACGGACACATGAAATTGATGTGTTGTTCATCGCCCTGCGTAGGGTCCTCGATTTAACGTTTGTTTGGATTTTGGTGTATGAATAATAGACATCTCTGTAACGTGTTGTATCTAATTTCTTAGAAAAACACTGTGTATTTCTAAATGTTACCTTTGACCTACACATGGCCATTGTAAGAAGTGAACCATTATTCACTCTATTAGCTCTCTAGGAACCAGTAACATCTAAGTAGTTCCAGTTCTTCTGTATAAGAGCCATCGGAATGGCTACACTTATAGGGGAGCGTCTTTATTTTTAATAGTAAATGGTTAAATTTCCAGAATTGTTGGAGGGCATAGACATGTTATATATGAGTGAGATCCCCTACAATGGTGTTGACAATAGCAATAAATAGTATGTTGCTATAGGATATGCCTATTATGTTGTAATTTATTTATTGTCAAGTTTGAAGCTCCAGTATCTTCCACAATGTATATAAATGGAATTCTCTATCTCAGACTTACACACACATAATGACTGACCACTATAGATAACTGTCTGTCTCGTCCAAGTGTGCATGTGTGTCCAATAGGGAGATTGAAGGGCACACATGCACATAAGATGGTTGGTCTTGTCCAACCAAAAATCAGCAGTTTCAGTGAACAATAATCCAATACAAAGCCATTTGATCAAGCAATTTGGTAAGAAAATCCACACAAACCAGTCACAGAGACATCTGTCTCTTTAAGGCACTGTTCACATTACCACCATTCCCCATCCTATTGGGTTTCTATTCTTTAATGGTTAGAATAACAGGGTCCAGAAACTCATTGACCTTAGTGGAAATAGGTACCCACAACTATCACGTACAAATGTACTTTAATTTCGTGGCAGAGAAACCTTTTGGACCCCCCGAGGACCAATATGTAAATCTATGGAACATCTGTAAGGATAGAAACCATGATGCTAATGTGAACTGTATCTAATGCTGATGGCTAGAGATACATTTATCCATCTGTGATTTGTTAGGGCTACCCTTTCACACTTGTACTGGCCCACCAGAGTACCAGAGGATCCTAGGGTACACTTAGATTCTTAGGTCCCGAATCTCCAGCAGAAGGCAACTGCATGTAAAACTAACTCTGGAGCCAGTCACTTGCCTTTAGGGTCTATTTCTCATGGTTTGATTCATAATCAACCTATGAGACCTGATTGCTGATATGTCCTATGAGGTTGTCTCTTCTTGTTGTCTTAGTAAACATAGTCTGACACTACACCCTTCTCTTTTCAGTTATTTTTTTTAATGGGGTATTCGCGGGCATAAATATTCATGACCTACCCTTAAGAGAGGACATGAGTGATTGGAAGTCCAACACCCAGGACCCCTAGTAGTTAGCAGGTTGAAGAGGCCGCAACATTGGGGTTAGTGCAATGGTCTCATCACAGAATACCAATCCCAGTGCCATACATATTCTGTGCCATGTGACTGATGAACATGATGTTATTGTCGCAGGCAAGAGGAAGCTGCACTCGGAAGGGGTTCTAGGTGTCAGACCCCCAGTGACCACGTATTGATGACCTATACTAAGGATAGGTCACCAATATAAAAGTCCGAGGAAATCCTTTTAAAGGTGAACAAAAGTGGAATACTTTTAGTGGGATGTTGAGAGCCTGACTTCTCCCCATACAGTATATGGCCATGTTAGTTCTGGAGAGCAATTTGGTAAGCCATTCTTAAGTAAGGTTATTGAGGCTTCTAGTGCATCTACCCCCAATTCTTTGTCATGTATTGCTTCGGCCTAGTGAATGATATTTTGGGGGGAAGATGGTTGGTAAGATGCATTCTGCTATATTCTGCTCTAAGATAAGGAATAGAAAAAATATATGCGGTCATGTATTGTCTTCTCATGGACCTCTCAACTTAAAAAAGCAGGCATCCCCCGGATTAAGAAAAGCCCACCACTGGAATACTTCTTACAGTTGTTGACATGTAAAATGTTATTCTTGAGAAGCTATTCGCCACGTTAGGAAATCTCAATGGTGCGTCGAGCCCTCCAGCCCTCCCACATGGCAGTGATGAGCAGCGAACAGAAAATAAATATTTATCCACCCATGTCAGATGCCAAGTAGTTAACCTCCCAGATAAAGAGGTGTAATAGCAGAGGGAAACTTGTCCTATGATAACATTATCTTAAACTATCCTGTGTCAAAACATGTGTAATCTGTCATTAGAGAAAGGTGTGTGTTACTACCTCCGCCTGTATCTCTTGTGTATACAGCTAGTTATCCCCGGCGCGATAAACACATTACTTCTCATACAGTATCATCATACACTCCGCACTCACACATCTCTGTGTAAATAGTCAATGCATCCTTGGGCAATTTATGTGACTACACTGGAAGCCAGGAATTCTGCCAGAGCGAACCTGCTCCAATATCCTACAGTCTCCTATTCTTATATTGTTAAAAATAAGATGTAAAAATAGTAAAAAATAACGCAATGTACAAAAATTCAGATTATTTTGAATATTTGGATGCAACGTTTGTACATTATTAAAATACATGCATAAACTGAATTATTGGACTTGTCCATGATTTTAAGAGGAGAGCTACAATTCCCTGGCACCTTCGTTACAGTGTATGGAGCCAAAACTGTGCACAGTGTACAGTGTAGCAGTAGTGCTGAGGAACTGCTACTCTGCGCCCTTTCACTTCAATAGGAGCAGAGCTGCTACCGGCCGTATACCTTTCATACAGGTACACCTGTTCGGTGTGGGGTCCGGGTGGGGAACCTCCACCAGACGGATACTGATGAACTTTCCTGTGGCTAGGTCAGTAATATCCATTACTCATAGGTCTCAGACAACCCCTGGAGCTCCGGCGGCACTGCTCCCTGTAGTGATGACATCATTCATGTGACCAGTGTTGTAGCCAATCACTGGCCTGAGTGGTTACATGTCATACATGTATGTATCACCATGGAGGCCAGTGATTGGCTACAGCATACATGTGAATGATTTATGTGATGGCATCACAACAATGACCACCAGAGAAGACCGGATGGGGCTGGAGTGGGGGCAGATTTCATGGGTAAGTAATGGATATTTGCCTGACTTTATGACAATCCCTTTGAACAGAAATTTTTATATTACCATCTAAACAGCCTTTGCTTGTATTTCAGTTATTTAGGAACAAGCTGAAGCTCCTTAGCGATAATGCAAAATTTGCAACCTTGGCTTCTACTTACCATGTGCTGTTTACAATATGGGTGTCTTTCTATGTGGCAGGAGCAGTGTTGGGCCCACCAGATAAAATTATACCAAGATATCATATAAAAGACCATACTACCCTTCAAATTTGGGTTCCTTCTGCTGGACTATTATTGAGTTAGAGCCTGGACCCACCGGAGGATCCTCTGGTACTCTGGTGGGCCAGTTCTACACTGAGCAGAAGGGTCTTTTGCTGATTTTAGGAAGCATGACCTGTGTGTGATTCCTACCTGTTGCTAGTTTTATGCATTACCTGACCTTGTTATTATTTCATAGTCTGAATTGTGACCAAGATGATATCTTGTCATATAATCATAAATTCGACCCAGATTGTGTACAGTCCATGCCTCACTAATCTCCAGAATATCTTCCATAGTGTCATTTATATAGATTAGGGCTGAGCTAGTGTTTTGAGTAGTGACATGAATGCTGCATCAACAGGGCCAGCAAATGACTTTCTACTCCCCAGCTAATTAATTTTCCATTTTACAATGCTGTGTCCCCCCCCTCCGATTCTACTTTGCTGATCTGTGTTTACCTTCCCTCTAATGACATCGGCCTCCTCCTATTCAGGGACAGTTCACACTGGTCTCTGCAGAATTGGGCCTGGAATTCTTTCTCAATCCAAACACTTAATTGTTTAACTAAAGGCAATTTAGCACCCACATCAGTTTGGTTTGTATAGAAGCCAGCAGTTTATAGTGTCACACGGCATCAAACCAAATAGTGGAGCCATCGAGGACATAGAAAGAAGGTATCAGACAGACTCAGGCTTTGATAGTGAAAAAACTAGAAATCCATAAGAGCAAATGAATTACCTAAAGTTTTGCACTATGGAGCCGTAGGCACTCTGTATACCGCCATATAATGTCTCCATATCGCACCACAGTACAGAGGTATAAGCGATGTTTCTTGCGGACAGTTCTGCATAATGTGGCATCTGATGGACCATGCCATGATCTAGTTTAGTATCTACACTATTAACTCATAGGAACAAGAAGAGGTCATATAAAAGTGACTAGAAGTATAGCTGTATGGGTATAGATGGGTGTAAATGTGGCGGGTCTTTGGCACACGTCTTGCACTAAAGATGCTCCACGTTGTCTTTTCTGCACTCGCTTGCTGTTTTTCACGAAAGTAGGTAGAGCAGGGTGGAGACCAAGGCGGGAAAAATTTACTATAAATCACACCCGAAAGCTGGCATGGGTTATACCTGAAATCTAGGCCAATTCCTGACTGGCATAAAATTCAGTATACCAGTCATTCAGTATACCAGTAAATTCAACCCATGTTCATGAATTCAAAGACAGCAGGAAATCTTGGAATCATATGGGCATGTGCTATGTGCACTGATCTTTCATATGTTATCAGGTACATCCAGGTAATGCTTTGTGACCATCACCCATCTGTGCCAATATTACCTATAGTACATGTTAACATTTACCCATCATCTGCATGGCTCAGTGTTATCCAGGACCTTATCTGTTCCCTTAGTGGGTTAAATGTAACCTAACCATCCAAGACAAGAATAAGCACAGCCCTTTCATCACTTCACCAAAGGCACTTTAACAAGATTATCTCCAGATAAGATAACAATCCTTCAGTCTCAAGTGGAGAATCCTGTCCCCCTATTAGTGTGTGACAAGGCCCACTTTAGGCTGAGGGCTGGTATCCATCATTAGGTGAGGCGCAGGCCTAATTATCCTGTAATTGCAGCCCCGAGCTCTCTGCCATTCTCTATTCACACAAGATTAGGTTCTTACAAAATAAGAAGCTTGGAAGCCGAAAGGTGTCAGAGTAATAAATTAATGACAGGGAAACTTTAGCTTCTGGGCCCCGATCTCTCTCTTAAAGGTTCTGCTCTAATGACATGTTTGCTGTTCTTTATGCTTATATACCACTGGTAAGCTAAACATGGAGTGGAAGGAACAAGCAAGGCATGGACTACACAGTGAGATAGACAGTCCATAGTTGTGTATGTATAAAATACACAATAGTAGAGTTATTATTAGTATAAATATTATTATTAGCATCATTATTACATCATAACTATGAATAATAATGACCAGATCTTGAGGTGTAGTTCATGAGTCCCATAACGTCCATAGCAGGGGGGAAAGAAGGACGAAGAGGGAAAGAACTTCAGCTGCCTCTTTGATCACAGTCGACATCATTGGTTTGGCCTTTCAGAGTAGCAGAGAACCCTCCGGTGGTCCCAGGCTCTAATACAATAATGGTCTAAAAGAAGACATCCAAATCTGAAGGGTACTATGGAGATTCCTTGGAGTTGTTGGAGGGGGGGGGGGGGGGGATTGGCTACCAGAATCAGTCCGAGAATGGCAGATGAGATAGGAATGACTGGTCCATGTCTCAACCCCTTTGTCTAGAACTTATGGGATCTGATGGCCTGTGCTGCTCTTCACTGTACCTATGACTTTGAGAGAGTAGAACGGGAGTTATGGACACAACAGAGGATGCCTAGCTACGTTGGTCTTGTAGCAGAGCAGCTCAGCTGTGCTACTCTGTTTCCTTAGCCCCCATTCTCCTCTATGGGAGTTACAAGAACTGCTCAGTTGTTCCTGTTAGTCCCACTCTAGGAGTTGAGACTTCAGAGCAGTTATTTTCATCTTGGCAATGTTTGGTAAGAAAGGGATAACCATCTAAGATAACTATCCACCTTACATTCATGTTGACCAAATCCACCAATTTCAGTAGGACCACCAACCATCTAATGTTTATGAAAGGGAGGCCAATGTTTGAGCAGAAAAGGTTGCTGGGAAGAGGATAATTTTTTACTGAATTTCAACTGAATTTGAGTTTTGTGATGGTGGCTCATGCCTATCTCCCTATTGAAAATGTGCACACTTGGCTAATCCAAGCATTCATGTGTATGATGAATTTGTCAGGAATAACTGTTGGCTGAGCATTCAGCTAATGACAATTTAAAGTGTTTGGTGACATTTAAGCTACGCAAGGTTTCCCTTCACCATACACATAGCAAGGTTACTGAAAAAGAGAAGTCACCATGAGCCAAGTGGTTATACATCTTTTCTATATGGCGTAACTTGAAGATATTGGGTCAGAATGGAAAATATGAAACACGGCCCCACCTGCCATGTACCATATACAGTACAGACCAAAAGTTTGGACACACCTTCTCATTCAAAGAGTTTTCTGTATTTCCATGACTATGAAAATTGTAGATTAACACTGAAGGCATCAAAACTATGAATTAGCACATGTGGAATTATATACTTAACAAAAAAGTGTGAAACAACTGAAAATCTGTTTTATATTCTCGGTTCTTCAAAGTAGCCACCTTTTGCTTTGATTCCTGCTTTGCACACTCTTGGCATTCTCTTGATGAGCTTCAAGAGGTAGTCACCGGAAATGGTTTTCACTTCACAGGTGTGCCCTGTCAGGTTTAATAAGTGGGATTTCTTGCCTTATAAATGGGGTTGGGACCATCAGTTGTGTTGTGCAGAAGTCAGGTGGATACACGGCTGATAGTCCTACTGAATATACTGTTAGGGCTCCTTCACACGGAGTATACGCTCACTGATTCTGAATGTGTAACACGTTACGAATCAGCGGCGTCAAAACAGATCACATTGCTTTGCTATGGGAGCCGGCATACGTGCGCTCCTCATAGAAATGAATGGGATGCTTTTTTCCCTGTTGCTTTCAATGTGATAAGCACGTGATCACAATGACCCCAAACACACCTCCAGGCTGTGTAAGGGCTATTTGACCAAGAAGGAGAGTGATGGGGTGCTACACCAGATGACCTGGCCTTCACAGTCACCAGACCTGAACCCAATCAAGATGGTTTGGGGTGAGCTGGACCGCAGAGTGAAGGCAAAAGGGCCAACAAGTGCTAAGCATCTCTGGGAACTCCTTCAAGACTGTTGGAAAACCATTTCCGGTGACTACCTCTTGAAGCTCATGAAGAGAATGCCAAGAGTGTGCAAAGCAGTAATCAAAGTAAAAGGTGGCTACTTTGAAGAACCGAGAATATAAGACATATTTTCAGTTGTTTCACACTTTTATATAATATAATTCCACATGTGTTAATTCATAGTTTTGATGCCTTCAGTGTGAATATACAATTTTCATAGTCTTGAAAATACAGAAAACTCTTTGAATGAGAAGGAGTGTCCAAACTTTTGGTCTGTACTGTATAATTCCTATGACATGTTATTTGGTATTTGGGAATTCTTAGCCACTTAGGTACCAGAGGTCTGATAGTGACTACCACCTCTGCACCCACTATAACTATACTGGAGGCTCTTGTTTCCATATTAGAGATTGAAGGTTAGCGGCGTTGGTTTGCCATGACTTATAGAGGATCTCAGATAACTTCACAATACTGATGTTTAGTTACGACTGCCTCGTAACTAAACATCAGTATTGTGAAGTTATCTGAGATCCTCTATAAGTCATGGCAAACCAACGCCGCTAACCTTCATAGGTAACCTTATAGGGGATTTCTAACCTGCATAAGCACCAGGGGTCTGGGGGGCAACTACCACCACTGCACCCACCATAGCTATACTGGAGATACTGGAGCTTCTTGTTGCCATATTGGCAGGGCCGCCGATAGGCCAGTACTACTGCTACTGGCGTCAGGGGCCCGGCCAAATTTTAAAATGGGGGGGGGGGCCCGGCCCCCTGGCGCCGGCAGCAGTCATTATATGTCCTGTTTCAACTCAGATCTGCGTCCAGAGGACGCAGATCTGAGTTGAGCACATAACGCGGCTGAAGCGAGGAGCTGACACAGGTCAGCTCCTCGCTTCGCCGCTGCCGCCTGTCTCGCTGACACATATGCGGCTGAAGCGAGGAGCTGACCTGTGTCAGCTCCTCACTTCGCCGCTGCCGCCTCTCTGGGTGACACATATGAGGCTGAGCCGGAACCCGGCTCAGCCGCATATGTGTCAGCGAGAGAGGCGGCAGCGGCGAAGTGAGGAGCTGACACAGGTCAGCTCCTCGCTTCAGCCGCATACATGTCAGCGTCAGCGAGAGAGGCGGCGAAGCGAGGAGCTGACACAGGTCAGCTCCTCGCTTCAGCCGCATATGTGTCAGCGAGAGAGACACCCAGCGGCGAAGCGTGGAGCTGACCCGTGTCAGCTCCTTCCTTCAGCCGCATGTGTCAGCGAGAGAGACGCGCAGAGAGCGGCGAGGGAGAGGAGGAGAAGGTAAGTTTAATGTGGAGGTGGAACGTGAATCTGGGGGCAGATGAAAGAGAGGACGGCATGACACTGTGGGGACATGAATCTGGGGGCAGATGAAAGAGAGGACGGAATGACACTGGGGCAGATGAAGAAGGGGACGGCATGACACTGTGGGGACATGAATCTGGGGGCAGAGATGGAGAGGACATGAATCTGGGGGCAGAGATGTGGGGACATGAATCTGGGGGCAGAAATGGAGGGACATGAATCTGGGGGCAGAGATGGAGGGGACATGAATCTGGGGGCAGAGATGGAGGGGGGACATGAATCTGGGGGGACATGAATCTGGGGGCAGAGATGGAGGGGACATGAAACTGGGGGCAAAGATGTGGGGACATGAATCTAGGGGCAGAGATGGAAGGGGGACATGAAACTGGGGGCAGATGAAGGGTGTATATGAAACTGGGGGAGAGATAGAGGGGGGACATATAATTTACGGGTGACTGTAGGAGGATTATACTGTGTGCGGGCACATGAAAAATTAACGAGTGGGCGGAGTCAACACAAAAGTGGGCGGGGCTAAATTTGCTGCGGCGCGCTAAGCGCGCCACACATTTTGTCCCTCTTTTAGTTCTTCAAAAGTTGGGAGGTATGGAGATGGGGGGACATGAATCTGGGGGCAGAGATGGAGGGACATGAATCTGGGGGCAGAAATGTGGGGACATGAATCTGGGGGCAGAGATGGAGGGGACATGAATCTGGGGGGCAGATGAAGGGTGTATATGAAGCTAGGGGAGAGACGGAGGGGGACATATAATTTACGGGTGACTGTAGGAGGATTATACAGTGTGCGGGCAAATGGAAAATTAATGAGTGGGCGGAGTCAACATAACAGTGGGTGGGGCTAAATTTCCCGCGGCGCGCAAAGCAAAAATGGCAGGGGAGGGGGGGGCAGACACTTAGGCTGTATGGGGCCCCAAAATTCCTGATGGCGGCCCTGCATATTGGAAATAAAATGTTAGTGGTGGTTTGCCATCACTATTAGAGGATCCCAGATAACCTTATTGTAGACATGTCTTGTTAGGTGCCAGATGGGAATTTTGAACCATTGGGCACCAGGGGTCTGGGGAAACCAACACCTCTACACCCACTATAGCTATACTGGCGCTACTGGAGCCTCTATTTGCCATATTGGACATGGAAGGCTAGTGGTACATGTTTGCCATCACTAATAGAGGATCCCAGGTAACGTTATTGTGAAGGGTAAATCTACCATGGAAATTTAGTGGTTTTTCCACAATAATAAGCATTTTCCAGGCTTGACAATCTACAATATGGTCACATATCCATAAAGATATTTCTGCTATGTGGATGGGGTGCTGTAAATTGCTTAGTATCACAAATCCACTGCGATTCCATCTCCTCTGTACCCGGCCTTAAGGCCAATTGTTCTTACTGTTATTATTATTGTAACCATATATCTTCAATGAAATTATTCAAATTAAATATCTTCGATTTGTAATACTTTAATTCTATGTTTGGATTCAACAATTTCTAAATATTGTTCGTAAAGCATAAAAAAAAAGCAGAATATCACTAAAAAGTAATATTTCTATTTTGTATATTTTTGTACAACTGTGTGGATTTATTAAAGCAGCACGGTAAGCAATATTCTGCCGTATGTGGTGCTTGGCATTGTAGTAGTGCAATGATTTGCTATGCAGTACGCCCAGCATTAGTATTGTGAGAGGACTGTTGTAATGAAGTGATTATCTATCTGACTCTTGGCATCCTGCTTCTCTTATTAAATCTCTCTCTGGCTGTGGTTTCTGCATTTCTTTAGCAGGGCGAGAATATTAAAGGAGATAACGTGTATTTCTTTGCAGTTGTTGCTGTGGATGGATATATCAGCTGCTGTGCGCATTGGCTTTATAAATATTCATCATCGGGACAATAATTGTTCTTGGATTTCTACCATTGAGAAGAAAACACATACAGAAGCATGGCCAAAAAAGGAAACAGATATAAAAATATTCTGAATAAAAGCAATAAAATATATATACTGAATTAGCAATATCATAGGAGCATTGGTAGAACATTATGGCCCAGTGGTTTAACCTTCCTTGAAGGATATCTTGTGACACTGAGACATTGTCCAATCTGGAAACCTCTACCTTCGACCAATGTCCAACATTAACTCGGTAGCAATGACACTTTACAGCATGCTGAAAACTCACTTCATGCATTACCCATCCTCACAACCCGAGGAAACTCACTATATAGGACTGGCCTAAATGTAACAAATATAGGAAATATGGCAATTTATATGTCATCTTAATACAGAGAGATTTATGCTTATGCTTTCACCTTACATTTAGGCCATAAGATTATATATAGAAATCCTATATGACATGGGATTGTGTTGTTATTTTACTTTCGATCATTAAATGACTCATGGTCTCCATATTTGAGAATAAACCATAAAGAAAAGATAACAATAAAAACAGAATTAAAAGAAATATTCATTTTGCATACAATTATATGAAATATTACCGTTATGTTAAATTATTTAAAAAAAAAAAATACAAAAAATAATAAATACATAGAACTAAAAATAAATATATAAAATAATAAGGGAGTAGAAAATAGTATTACAATGATAGTGAAGGATAAAATAATAACATATTCAAAAATCATATGCTCAAAATACAAAAAAATATCTGAGATGATAATAGAGACAAATAATAATAATAATAATAATAATAATAATAATAATAGTAATAATAATAATAATAATAATAATAATAATAATAATAATTATTATTATTATTATTATTATTATTATTATTATTATTATTTTATACATGCCTATAGATGTTCCAATTCTGTATGACCAGAGCATTGTACTAAAGGAAGCAATAAAGATCATGAAGTACAAAGCTCTTGACATCAAAATGAACAGAATATGGAGGACCAAAGCTAAAATTGTTCCTGTGGTGGTTGGGCATTGGGCGCCATCAATGTAAGAGCTTTCAGGTCATCATAATTCCCAAAGGGTGCAAAAGATTGGGTACCATACACATCCTTAGGAGAGTATTGGGTTAAGGCCCAATGTCCCTGGTTGGGACACAGCTTGCCTACCAGAATAATAATAATAATAATAATAATAACAAATAAAATAATAATAATAATAATAATAATAATAAATTTTAAAAAAATCATTTAAAACAAAAATAACAAATAATAATAGATAATAAATAACAACAAACACATATACACAATATATAAATATAGAACAATATCAATACTACAATAGCACATGTATCCATAATGTAATGCTTTCTTGTGTTATATGGATTCCTTTCCACACTCAGCTTTTCCTGTGGTTACAGAAAGTAAATAGTGGCCGCCAAGCCATACAGGGGACGATGGACTTTCCAAAAACAAGGAATGGAAGTATTATTTTTGAATATACAAAGTACATAGGAGCGGACATCTCTATTATTAATATTTTTTTGGTCACTTTTTCACACGCCCATCTCATGTGGTCTGATCCTCCGGCAGTGAACAGGTTAAGCTGGAGCACATTCCAAACTCCACTTTGTTGGTGTGAATAAAGCTCATTATTTGTTTTGTGGTGGAGCGGACAATAGAGAGAATCGCATAAATAAAACCTCGGTACAGTCAAACTGTCAGCCTCTCAATCTGATCAGGGACCCCCCTAATTAAATCTAATTCATTAGCAGCCAAAAATTAGATCTTGTACCCACAGCCGCCACTTCAAACGAGGTTACTCTCTCGCTCATCCATCATGCCTTTAAGTAACCCATTTAAAGTCAGCCATATGCGAGGAGCAGTGAAATTAGCTTGTCATAACCAGTTAGGTGATAAGTGCCTGCGAGATATGGCCAATAGAAATGCTTCTTAGCACATTACAGGAGGACATATTGTCAGACCGTTTGCTTAAGACAAATGTGGCCGGATTAATGGGATTATACCCCGGAAAATATACCGCCATCTCATTAGTAATTAAAAAAGGACTTCTTTGTTGAAAGGAAATATTATATCATGGGATAAACATTGTGTACTGTATGGCTAGTACGCTGCTATAGGGGGCATCATGCTTCTGTAATCTTAACAATTTGGTCTATAATGTGAACAGAGCCATATGGCAGCACACAACATGGCGGAGTAATGGTTTGGAGCTGTAGAATTTATCTTTTTTTATTAATACATTTCTATTTTATTTTAAGAAACAAAGGGAATATTTTTGCTATAAGGTATCAGATGGAACATGGTACAATGAAATTGGTGGCATATTGACGGACATGACCATATATACCGGTGCTGTATTCCCTTTCTATACAACTGGAAACTTACACAGACTTGTAGTTTTGTGTATGGGTTTTATCTTATCTTAAGAGCTGCCTACTAAGAACTTAGGCAAATTGCTGAGTTTGCAGAATTTTCTATCATCTGCTTATTTTACCTGCAGCGACCACTACAGGCAAAATGCAGTATTACATGTAATATCTTAAATGAATGGCTGACGGTGTAGTACATGAATCATACGTGAAATGTTGCATGCTAAAAGCTCTCTGTTTAGGGGGGTAAGTGGGAGTCTTAACTGAGGGGTGTCCTAATATGATGTCAATGTACCTTATATGATATATGTAAAGGGTCTGTTGAGATGAGAATGCCCCTTTAATGGCCTAGTCCTTAAAGGTAGTCTGTCAGCAGAACCCAACATATTAGCCCAACCCCACAGATAGATAGGTTAGGCCACCTGAGTCAAAAGGCGTTTTCCTCTTATAAATCTGTCTTCGTTGCTGAGATATTGCCCTTCTGTCAATATGCAAATGAGCTATTTGGAGCAACGAGGGCGATGCCACTGCTCTTAAAGGGTAAGCTGTAATGCTCTATTTACTTGAAAGATCTCATTTCCATTCTCACAAAAACAGCGATATCTTGGCGGTGGGGTCAACCATTTACAAGGGGGAAACACTGATTCGAGTGACTGTAACCTATCTATCTGTGGGGCTGGGGTGACATGCTGGTTCTGGTGACACACTCCCTTTAAGACTAACCAGATTCTACTCCTATTCATTGTTGAATGTGATTCTGCGCCTAGGTAATAAATGGTGACCTCTCCATGCAGTAAGTAGTAAGTCTTCTCCTCCTCACTGGGGTTTTAGTTCCATGCAGACTTATTCAGCATTTGGATAAAAACCTTCAATGAGATCAGAGAATATTAAAGAGTACACGTCACTTGCACATATTGCGAGCAGACATTCTGTGCACTGGATAAGGACTTATCCCATCAAGATGTAATTCACAAATGGCATTGAGAAGGCATTCAGGAATTCATTGACAGTTTTACCCTGAATTTATGAATTTATGAAGAGCATGGTCTAGTGTGTTACAATACCGTCATACACATTCATGAATCTATCTATCTCTATCTATCTATCTATCTATCTATCTATCTATCTATCTATCTCATCAAATACCTGTCTATCTATCTATCTATCTCATCAAATATCTATCTATCTATCTATCTATCTATCTATCTATCTATCATCTATCTCTCTCATCAAATATCTGTCTGTCTATCTATCTATCTATCTATCTATCTATCATCTATCTCATCAAATATCTATCTATCTATCTATCTATCTCATCAAATATCTATCTATCTATCTATCTATCTATCTATCTATCTATCTATCTATCATCTATCTCTCTCATCAAATATCTGTCTATCTATCTATCTATCTATCTCATCAAATATCTATCTATCTAGCTCTCTCTCTCTCTCATCAAATATCTGTCTATCTATCTATCTATCTATCTATCTATCTATCTATCTATCTATCTATCATCTATCTCTCTCATCAAATATCTGTCTATCTATCTATCTATCTATCTATCTCATCAAATATCTATCTATCTCATCAAATATCTATCTATCTATCTATCTATCTATCTATCTATCTATCTATCTATCTATCTATCATCTATCTCATCAAATATCTACAGTGGGGGAAAAAAGTATTTAGTCAGTCACCAATAGTGCAAGTTCCACCACTTAAAAAGATGAGAGGCGTCTGTAATTTACATCATAGGTAGACCTCAACTATGAGAGACAAAATGAGAAAACAAATCCAGAAAATCACATTGTCTGATTTTGTAAGAATTTATTTTCAAATTATGGTGGAAAATAAGTATTTGGTCAGTAACAAAATTTCATCTCAATACTTTGTTATATATCCTTTGTTGGCAATGACAGAGGTCAAACGTTTTCTGTAAGTCTTCACAAGGTTGGCACACACTGTTGTTGGTATGTTGGCCCATTCCTCCATGCAGATCTCCTCTAGAGCAGTGATGTTTTGGGGCTGTCGCTTGGTAACACGGACTTTCAACTCCCTCCAAAGGTTTTCTATAGGGTTGAGATCTGGACACTGGCTAGGCCACTCCAGGACCTTGAAATGCTTCTTACAAAGCCACTCCTTCGTTGCCCTGGCGGTGTGCTTTGGATCATTGTCATGTTGAAAGGCCCAGCCACGTTTCATCTTCAATGCCCTTGCTGATGGAAGGAGGTTTGCACTCAAAATCTCACAATACATGGCCCCATTCATTCTTTCATGTACCCGGATCAGTCGTCCTGGCCCCTTTGCAGAAAAACAGCCCCAAAGCATGATGTTTCCACCCCCATGCTTTACAGTAGGTATGGTGTTTGATGGATGCAACTCAGTATTCTTTTTCCTCCAAACACGAAAAGTTGTGTTTCTACCAAACAGTTCCAGTTTGGTTTCATCAGACCATAGGACATTCTCCCAATACTCTTCTGGATCATCCAAATGCTCTCTAGCAAACTTCAGACGGGCCCGGACATGTACTGGCTTAAGCAGTGGGACACGTCTGGCACTGCAGGATCTGAGTCCCTGGCGGCGTAGTGTGTTACTGATGGAAGGCTTTGTTACATTGGTCCCAGCTCTCTGCAGTTCATTCACTAGGTCCCCCCGCGTTGCTCTGGGATTTTTGCTCACTGTTCTTTTGATCATTTTGACCCCATGGGGTGAGATTTTGCGTGGAGCCCCAGATCGAGGGAGATTATCAGTGGTCTTGTATGTCTTCCATTTTCTAATTATTGCTCCCACAGTTGATTTCTTCAATGCAAGCTGGATTCCTATTGCAGATTCAGTCTTCCCAGCCTGGTGCAGGGCTACAATTTTGTTTCTAGTGTCCTTTGACAGCTCTTTGGTCTTCACCATAGTGGAGTTTGGAGTCTGACTGTTTGAGGGTGTGCACAGGTGTCTTTTTATACTGATAACAAGTTTAAACAGGTGCCATTACTACAGGTAATGAGTGGAGGAAAGAGGAGACTCTTAAAGAAGAAGTTACAGGTCTGTGAGAGCCAGAAATCTTGATTGTTTGTAGGTGACCAAATACTTATTTTCCACCATAATTTGAAAAAAAAATTCTTACAAAATCAGACAATGTGATTTTCTGGATTTGTTTTCTCATTTTGTCTCTCATAGTTGAGGTCTACCTATGATGTAAATTACAAACGCCTCTCATCTTTTTAAGTGGTGGAACTTGCACTATTGGTGACTGACTAAATACTTTTTTGCCCCACTGTATCTATTTATCTATCTATCTATCTATCTATCTATCTATCTATCTATCTATCATCTATCTCTCTCATCAAATATCTATCTATCTATCTATCTATCTATCTATCTATCTATCTATCTATCTCATCAAATATCTATCTATCTATCTATCTCATCAAATATCTATCTATCTATCTATCTATCTATCTCATCAAATATCTATCTATCTCATCAAATATCTATCTATCTATCTATCTCATCAAATATCTATCTATCTATCTATCATCTATCTCATCAAATATCTATCTATCTCATCAAATATCTATCTATCTATCTATCTATCTATCTATCTATCTATCTAAAAACCAGAATACTTTAGAGCAGCACTGTAGCTATTAACCCTTTCAGGACTAGGGTGCAAGTTTATAAGGGTCTGGAATGAAACCCAAAAAGCCACAAATTACAAAAAAGACAACACTCCAATATTTAGGAGAAAGTGATAATTATTGTGGGTTTATTCCATATGTTATGTTTTGGTCGGGAAACGTCGCATATGGAATAAACTCACAGTAATTATCACTTTTTCCTAAATATTGGAGTGCTGTCTTTTTTTTGTAATATCTATCTATCTATCTATCTATCTATCTATCAATTATCTATCTATCTATCTATCTATCTCCTATCTATCTTTTTGTGTAACTATTCATTTATATTTACAGAAGTAATCTTGTGTTGGGCTTCTTTACTTCTATAATATCACCACCTTCTGATTGAATTTTACAGGCGGCTCAGCCATACGCTGCTTGTATTGTATTCTATAGAGGCATGAAATTCCCATTTCAAAGTTGAAAAGCTGGAACCTGCTCAAGCAGCATTCAGAAAGCCTCATAGACAAATTCTATTGTCCTGTTATATTACTTTGCTCTTTTAGATCACAGAAATGTTTGTGACCAAGTCGTTTGACTTTTTTTCTTGAAATATTTTACACTGGATTCTAAGCATAGATCTACATGATGTGAAATTCTAACTACATTTGCATTGTGTTCATCTGCAGGCAATTGTTTTATTCAGCTCAACAAAGTAATATTTCAATAAAGAGGTTTTATAGGATGACATATCAAAATAGATATTAGATAGATAGATCATGGGTAAAGATAGATAAATGGGCAGACAGAAAGCTAGAAAGATAGAATGTATTAGTTTGTTAGATAATAGGAAAAGATGAATAGATTGATATAGTAGATAATTGGATTAAGCTATACAATTATATTAAACAATAGGTATCTTATAGCCAAATACATAGATGATATGAAGATAAATAGTAAATAGATAAACAATAAATAGATAGATAGATAGATAGATAGATAGATAGATAGATAGATGATAGATAAATATACATATGTGATGGCTAGAAAGAGAGAGATATAAATAGCATACAGATAAATAAATAGTACATAGGTAGAGATGAGATAGCTACTGTAAATAGATAAATATGTGATGGATAGACAGGCAAGCTGACAGATAGATAGGAGATGATAGAATGATAGCTAGATAGCTAGATAGATAGATAGATAGATAGATAGATAGATAGATAGATAGATAGGAGATGATAGAATAATAGACAGATAGATAGATAGATAGATAGATAAATAGATAGGAGATGATAGAATAATAGATAGATAGATAGATAGATAGATAGATAGATGGATGATAGATAAATATACATATGTGATGGTTAGAAAGAGAGATATAAAGATAGCATACAGATAAATAAATAGTACATAGGTAGAGATGAGATAGCTACTGTAAATAGATAAATATGTGATGGATAGACAGGCAAGCTGACAGATAGATAGGAGATGATAGAATAATAGATAGATAAATAGATAGATAGATAGGAGATGATAGAAAGAAAGATAGATAGATAGATAGATAGATAGATAGATAGATAGATAGATAGATAGGAGATGATAGAAAAATAGATAGATAGATAGATAGATAGATAGATAGATAGATAGATAGACATTACAATACATAGATAAATGAATAAATAAATAAATAATATAAGTTGAGTATTTTGATAAAAAAAAATATTAATACATATTTTGACTGTATAGGTAACATTTCTTATATTCTTTTTCTTTATAGGAGCATTTTTTTTACTCAAAAATTCCAGAAAACCTAAAAACTGATGGTATAAAAAAATTCTTTGAATGTCTTTAAAAATGGTATTTTATCAGAAGTCTCCATAGCTTCTGATTGTTACATTATTTAGAAATATAAGCAGGGGATGAAGCACAAATGTCAGTAATACGTGGTCTCCTCGGTCGCCACCCTGAGGTCCATTCCTGGGAATACCGACTGTGGTATTCTAATCCTTCACACTCATAAAACAAAAAAAACCTTAAGGTAACATATTGAGTTTGTCTCCTTCCATAAACAGCTTCACCATTTTAATATCCCAGTTTGAAGACACAATCCTCAGAGGACCCATCAGTGTTTCCAGGAAAACAGAGAATTTGTTCCGCTAGATTATAGGCAATAATTGTTGTTTAGATTGTGGTATTTAGCTGCTGGTTGTGTCTCTTAAGGATGAGGCTTGACCTGAGGCGATGCAGTTGGGGCTCACACTGAGTGCTGAGATGATTGAGTATGGCACCTGGTGGTAGGAGGGCTCCTGATCTGGTAGCAGAAGCTCTTCTACCTCTAGGGCATGTCAATGAATGAAGGTGTCACCAGTGCTGGAGGCTCTTCTGCCTCTATTGATGATACTATGTTTTATCTGTAGCTCAGTAGAAGGGGAGGAGGTATCTCAGAGAGCTGGTGGCCTGCACAGGGAGGTGGCACTGGTTCCTCTGCTCCCATTTTTGCAAATGTTCGGTGTCACCACTATCATTCATTTACCATGAGCTCCGAACAGCTGCTGCAGAAGTGAAAATGAGGCAATAAATCAGCGGCATCTCTTCATAGGCGTGAAAATGCCTGATAAATTGATGTCTTTTTAGAGATAGCTGCAGGAGTTTTCACATGCAAACGGCAGGTCCTACCAGTATGCTCAGGGGTGGTTGTGTGCCCCCAAGCTAGAGACTACAAAATCATCCCGAGGATTGATCTGAGGTCACTACCGGTTACATACAGATACATTACTCCAACATTTCATCTTATGATGCTGCGGAAGTGGTAGTTAAAGGAAAACTAATCCAAAAAATCCTGGTTTATATAAGTGCACAAATGTATGTGAGATAAAGCAATGATCCTGGGGTAGATATTCTTCTAGTCCTGTTGAAGATGAGTCAACCTCTTATTATAAATGATGTGATGTTTCCTCTATATCAGTCTTAGAGAATAAAAGGTGGCTAATCTGGAGAAGGAGGTGGACACTGAGAAATACACATCCAAAAACACAATGATCCTGTTGAGGCAAATCTTTCAGGGTCAGCGCTCGCTCCTAGATGTGAGGCTTTCTCATATTACAATATATAATGACTTTCTTACACCAGCTCCTCATATTTATAGAGGCCACACACTTTGCTGTATTGAACAATTGGCTAGGATCGTGGAAGGCTTCTTTTTCGTCAAAATAATCCAATATGTGATCATTATGGGACAGATCAGTACCAGTTAAAGAGATAACCCATGCCCATGATCCCTATATGGCATATGGATGTCATATAGGGGATCCACTGCACTGGTTCCCATTGTGCTGACTCTGAAGGACTTGACTTGATCAGATGTTACTGTCCAAATAAGTGTCTGGCGGATTCCTAGACATCATGGGGAAATTTACTAAACCATCGAAGGCAGTTTTCTGGCATAGATGGGTGTTAATATGGCATCTTTTCATGTGCCAAAGATAACATAAGAGAAAAGTCTGCTGAACCCTTTCATTTTGGCAGAACTGTCCAGCTATTTTGTATATAAGGAGGACTCACTACTGTCCCCAATAAACTAAGGATTCAAAATCTGAACATCTAAACCTTTTGTTCTCAGAGGAGATACACCAGTCAATATTGACAACCAGTGGCGTAACTAAAGTCTGGTGGGCTCGGGCACAATCTTTTGTCTAGGATCCCCTACCTCATCCCTACAGCAATTTCTTGATAGTGATGGTTACAGAAGCTAGGGAGTTTAATCCACCTTAGCATGGTTAGGGTCATCTGTGGGTCTCCTTGGCTTATGGGCCAGATGGAAGCTGCAATCTCAATACTGATGCCAGTGCTTATGGGCCCCCTAGGGCTCCTGGGCCCTTCTCCACCCCCTCAAGTTACGCCCCTCTTGACAAAAATTTTTGATTGGCTGACCCAAGTATACATGTGTATGGGGAAGTCATTGATTGTTTATGGCTTTTATTAAGTATCCTTTTTGGTCAATGCCATTAAGTGCACTTCATTTTTGATCATGAGGAAGTACACCTCTGAATGCAGAACCTAGGACTGTTTGATCTACAGCTTTCAGTCTTTATACACTTGAAAAAGGGTCGTGTGACCCGAAACGCGTCGTGTGTGAATCTCAATAAAAATACAGTTCTCCAAAAATTCTACGGGTAAAGCGCAGTCCTTGTTGATGGTCCTTGACTTCATTTTTGGTCAATGCGGGAGTATGTTGCCACCATTTCAGACCTTTTGGCTTCATCTTATTGTCTGAGAGGATTTAGAGGTGCTCATGCTGTATCTGAGTACCCAGATTGGAGGTTGTCAGGACAATTAATGGGTGTCATTTTTTCCTACTAATTTTTGCATGGGCCTGATGGGTTTTTACAACTGACAGTCAGATGCCATTTATGGTTTTTTGGTCCCTGTTCCAAAAATTTGAATTGCCCTGGTCAAGATAATTTTTGCTAAGAGGACAAGAAAAAATTATCTGGGAAAATCATTCCAAAGTAGTAAAAGGTTTATGTAATGCCAATTTTTTTGCAGTTTTGTATGCTAGAAATAATTTATTCATAACCTTAAGGTAACGAAATCCTACTTTGAAAAATTCGGAATTTGAAATTCTAATTTTTTTTTGACTATCGTTGATGTTTTTTTCTTGGCGTTTCCTATACTCAGTCTTCATCGTAACACAGTCGCATACAGTAGATTCGGTGCTAATCTTAAGCCCCTGAACAGCAGACCGTCGTCAAGGGAAGAGCTGGATTAACCTGTTATTTGCCAGGGATATCGCTGCCTGCTAGCAGTTCACTTCACAAAGTTGTTTCAGTTTCCATGGAGACTCATGACCTCCTTGTTCAAAGCAAAAGTCATTTTTCCCCACTCCCTCCCCATGCAACTTTGTGGCACAATAGATTCTCCTCTCCTGTCTCCTTTTGTTATCTTGTACCCTTTTTGCCTCTTTAACAAAATCTTGCTAATCCCCTTCAAAAACCCTGTTCGCAAATTCAAATGCATTTTCTCCTCGCATCCTAATCTTCCCAGCTAATCCCTCTCGTGTGTGTCTGTCCGGTCAGGAAAAATAAAATAGATTTTGCTGTTGAATTTGCGCTTTACTTGTGTCCGTGGAAGGTAAACACACCAACACATGGTATTATCCCCCTGGACAAAAAGATTCATATGGAATTTTCTTGTCAGCCTCTTACGCAGTAAATATAGATTTAGACAGGCTGGCGGCTAAGTCTTCGTCTTCTTAGAGGAGGATGTCAAGGAACTCTCTGCGGCAGAGCTTCGGCTACTCACAAGACAATTTTTTGAAATTTCTTTACAATTTTTTGAAATTTCTTTACAATTTTTTGAAATTTAAAATATTGCTAATCATTGGAGAACAATGAAGATTTTTATCTATTATGGCAACATCTTTGGAAATTAAAATAATTTTTTCATGGTCAGCTCCACCCCCTCCCATAATACATAGTGTTATGGCTGCAATGACTAACCCTAACCCTTCATCAGGTCAACAGTGAGTGGGACTAAAAAGTGAAAACTACTTTTTGAGCAAGTGGTCACTCCCCTCCCCCATTTCTCTTGGCGAGTTATACAAAGTGTATTACTCAGCAAGGGGGAAGACAATTAACACTGTAAGAAGCAAACAGATTTTTTGTTGTCTACCCCGAGGCATGATGGGAAGGGAATTTAGAATACAAAGTGGCTTAGTAAAGTTTAATGTTAGAAATAACTTTATGGCGCGTTACGTTTTACAATACCTGCGAAGTGGATGGGATTCTGGCTAAATCCATCCACTCATTCGAGGAAAAACATGAACATTTTTTAAAATCGTAGCATGTCAAGTCTACCTGCGGAAATGCTGGCGGTTTCCATATAGGTATAATAGGGGCAAGATGTCCGCAATGGAAAATTGTTAATATTTGTCCCGCAGCGTTTTTTCAGCTGCGCTTTGCTACATGGGGCTTTAGCCTATCAACGATTTTAGAAATGACTGGACATTTGATATTAATGTAAGTACAAGGTGGTATTTTTAGTTGAATACTCAATACTGGAATATTATCCTTTACTGACCTAATAGAGACAGATTTATGACAATGGAGAGGGCTGCTCGAAAAATAATAAAGCTGTAAATTTTTGCATAAAAATCTGATTTTCACAAAAAGTTGCAACTTTTAGTACTGTGTACGGTACAAGGTAGCTTAGGCAATAACCGCGGTGGAAACACATTGTTTTTTTTTCCGCAGAGCTCTTCACAGAGAGTCCAAGGATGTTTCCTCTGTGGACTTTCTGCTTCCATTATACCTATAGGGAAAATATGGCCGCCTCTAGTGGTTTCTATCTGAGTACTTCAGCCACCTTTGATCCCCCGGGGTGTAATTATATGGGAACCTCTGTACAGTTGTGTCATTTCACTGGGCATCAATAGCTCCTTAGCAGTAAAGGTGTTTTCTTAAATTTTTTAAAGGGGTTATGTCAAATTATTTGCGCTCTATCCCGAAATCTGGTGCTGAATTATGGGATCCAACTGCTGAGACCTTCACCGATCCTGAGATATTTTCCTCCCATTGAGAATGTAGCGGTGAACACGGACATTCCCTCACTCCATTCAATGCAATGGGCGTGCTGGAAATAGTTGAAGTATAGGGGAGAGAGGGGTGCATCTGCGCCCAATACTATTTTCTCAGTGGGAATAACACACCCCACCAGGATCATTGGGGGTCTTAGGCACCATCTATGGATAGAGAATAAATCATTTTCATGACATAACACCTTGATGGTCTACTCTTCCACTTCTTTTCATCTGAATTGGACTGAGCTGCAATACTAGACTCAACCTATGAACAAGAGTGGCGCTGTTTTCAGACAAGAAACAGATCCCTTTATTTCTCGAACTGACTAAATACACATATAATAAGGAAAAAATTACTCTCTGTTACCCATAACAAGCATAGATTTTATGCTAATAGATCCCTGATAAGAAATTAAAGCTGCACTGTGATTGCTTGCCCTGGGAAACAAAGACTGATTTTTTTCCAAATATCTGCCTTATGGTTCCTTTGCACACCACACACAGAACAGTGTCACACCTGGTTACATCTGGTATTGCAGCAGAACTCTATTAGCAAGAAAGGGACTGAGCTGCAATACCAGATGTGACCTGAGGACAGATTTGGCACTGTTTCTGGCTGCCATGTGCTATACAATCCTGTACAACCTCTGGGGGGGGGGGGGGCAATAGATAATAATACAAACATATCATATATGACATCCTTGTTTGCTGTGTGAACAGAGCAGGATCGCTAAAATCATGAATTAAATTGTTTAATGTGCAGCCATCTTTTGAGAAGTTTGACCATGAAATCCATTAAAGGGATTGCCCATATCTGATCAGTAGGGGGCATTACTACAGCTCAGCTATCATTGATGTCGATGTGAACTGAGCTATAGCAATGGTGCCCATCCACTATACAGTGTACAGAACTATCTGCTTGCAGCTCTGTGCACTGTATAATAGAGGGATCGGATGCAGCTATCACCCTCCCCCACTGATCGGGCAATAAAAAAAAAATCCTGGACAACCCCTTTAAGTAATATAAAATTTACACAGACATCAGACTTCTTACACGTAGTTGGCTACATATAAACCTGAGTCTACATGCTTGTTCTGCATTGTTCTTCAGAATCATGTCATTGCACCATATAGCAGTTGTCAGGTTTTTTTCAACTGGTTCCAGTAGGTCAGGCTGTACCGTGGAAGCGACGCCATCTGTAAATAACAACCAGTGTTCATGTATCACTGTGGAGTCTTTCTGCCAGCAGTGCTCAGGACACATTCAGAGTTATTGCTGTCTGACACTGTGACAGCCCTGGCTGCTGTCAGGAAGTGCTGCTGTTGACTATCAGCTCTGGGATACAATCGTAGTTAGGGGGACTAGTAAAGCGCACCAGATTGCCAACTGGCACGGTAAAGGCGACCGTCAAAATTGATGTAGAGATTGTCTGCCAGGGCTCAGGTTTGCAGTCAGAGTCAATGGGAGGGATTCACTAATCAGCAGGTAGTGGGTGATTTTATAGAAGCTCCTTATAACGGTAGGATATGAAGTCATAGCTGCAGCATAAATGTATATACACAAGTAGGGATGGTTTTATAGAAGATGAGGCCCTAGACAATAAGCATTGTAGCCCCATTAACTGCTTGCCATTTTAGACTGTTTTTGTTCAGCCCATATAACACCGCCATATAGTGCTAAGATAATACTGACAAATACTTATAGGGGGGATTTATTAAGACTGCCGCTCATTACAAAAGTCTTATTCAAGTCCCTGGTTGGTACTAAGAGGATTCCAGTCCCTTAAAAATTCAGGTACACTCCTGGGCGCCAGAATTGAAATCAACGTGAGTCAAGAATTGGCGTAGATTTCAGGTATAACTCACACAAGCTTTATGATTTCAGTAAATATTTTGGGCCAAGGTATCGCTGCGCCAGTCTGCCCTGTCCACTTTCATAAAAAGTGGCAAGAGAGGCGTAGAAGATATAAACCAAAGATGTTCACATTTGCATCCAGAGATACTAGTGTATATAGGATAGTAAAGTACTCGAATAGTGTCCAAATTATATGTATCATCTATTCTAAATAATACTCCCATATAATGCTACCACATAGTTCCCACATAATATATTCTCATATAATACCGCCATACACTGCTTTCATGAAGGTCTTAAGCAAGTGATTAATTCACATCCCCATTAAACTTGTGCTGTGCTCACAGAAGCCATATAGGGCCTATAAGTTATTATCCAGTTTTGTTAACTGGAAATATACCGGTGCACTATATCTTATACCCTACATCACTATAATTGCTTTTCAGTGGCCTCGGAAAGCTGAGTGACAATGACTGCAAACCATTATCTGCCTATATTGGTCACCAAGCATTTCCTTATGCTTAAAGGTACTACACACAGAGTTTGTCATGTCAAGGGTTAATGTTATACCAAGCATCATCCTCATTAAGACTGCAAACAGCCCCCACCCCAAACACCCAGCCTACAGACAGTCCTCTCCTAGTAAGTCCACATCATTAAACCTTCCTCAAACATTTCATGGTGCCAGTGCCTGCCTGGCTGGTGTCGCCCCATGCGCCAATGTGTTGCAGTTGCCCTGCTAATCTGCAGTATGTTCATGGATAGGCAAATGAGGGAACAAAGCACGGCATTAGAGGGGGTAAAGAGTTTTAATATAGAACAGATGGGGCACAGAGTGGTGTAATATCCTGTGGATATGCTAAATTTGATATACCAAGGGTATTCACTATATGTGTATGGATACATTACTACTAGGCAAACTTTCTAAAGAAAAGTATTAGGGGAACAGAAGAGCTGCCACTCAGGATCCTGGGAAAGCTAGATTGTCATCCCTGTGGTGCCAAAACATATATAAGAGAACACTTCTCTTATCCAATGCTTCAGAAATTTTCTGTTAGCCATTGAACATGTTCTTTAGCGGTGTTTCTTTAATCAATTGTCAACGCCTATTTGCATGGCCAATGTATGGGTTTATTCAGATGGCCGTATTGCAGTTCCAAATCCCGTCCTGACTGTGGTTCAAATCTAGTTGCATTGTAGGGACTAGGGATCACATTCACTCAAAATCTGGTCTGTGCATTGACTGGATTTGCCAGTCCGAACTAAGTCAGGAGACTCAGATATAGTGATCTATGATGCTGGTATCCCTGCCCACAGGGATAACTAGTCTGCTCCACATTCCCTTATGTGTATGGGGCTTTAGTATGGAAACACACCAGAAATAGAGTTAGTTCTTTTTGAATCAATTTATGATATTGGCTAAAAAAACAAAACAAGAAAACACGGTGGAATTCACTGAAAAAATTTGAAAATCTCAGCTAGGGTTAAAAATAAGTGTGGATTACACTCGGAGTTCCCAAATAAATGAATGGGAGTAGGAAATCTTTCTGCTGCCAGAAGAAGATTTCTGCAGCACATTTTGCATGACTGGTTCAGCCTCTTAATCCTTTGTGTGAACCTAACCTTATGGGACTGAGCTGCAATATCACACACCGCCATACAAAAGAGTGGAGCTGTTTCTAGAAAACAAGAGCCATGATTTTCCATGGCGGTATACAGATTCTTAGACCTATGTCTCCTATGTAATTATACGTCTTCTGTGCTCTATATGTATATATGGTAGGTGTATGGCTATACATATATGGACATATGAAGATAATTATAGAAGAGCCGCTGAGGCCATGACATTTCTCCTATTCCTCCTCAAGCTCCGTTCTGGAACATACTTCTTAGGATCCTGTCCCCAGCTGGAGATGTGACATCTTTCGCACACATGCACGGCCCTTCCCATGCATTTCGGGCACATTCCAGGGACGTTCTCTGCACAGTTTGGCTCATTGAGTTTGTCCTTTCCAAGTCAATTTAAATGAAGTTTAGCAGGTACAGAATATAAAGTGTTTTATACATGGATTTTTTCCTTTTTATTAGTTTTTCAATAGAGGAAAAAAAATCAAATATCTGGGTTTAATCGCTGTCAGATGTTAGGAATGATTGTCTGTCCTGCCCTTATCTCCCTAGAAACACCCTCCTCTGATACAACCTGCCGATGAGGGTAGTAGTACTCCGCTCCGCGTAATGTTAATGAAGAATTAGTCAGTTCTCCCTAAGAATTGACATTGAGCCAAAACCTCTGCAGAGAAGATGTAGTTTGGAGGCAGCGCCCTATAAATGGCACTATTGTTATTTTTTCTATATGCACTGCCAAAATAGTACAAAACTCTGTATATAGAGAGCCTACAGGAATAAATCATATACTATGGGAGCCATATAAATACCATGACTTGTATAATGGCAGCTGGACTATTAGAGGATTCCAGAATATCAGGAGTAGACCTAATAGACTGTATAAGTTAAAAAAAAAAAAAAAAACCCTCATGAGACGGACCCCAGTTGCCCCATCAGGGAAAGGAAATCCTTCTCATCGACAAATAAGGCAATTGGACTAAGTCCCTGATTCAACATTCTAGGCAAAAAAAATTCTAGTTCCCATAACCTGTGATATTTGTACTTTAGTAGAAGCTGGGGGGTATGTGGTCTAGGTCCTGGGTATCTGGGTGCTGGCCAACAAGTTTAAAGGGGCTCTATCAGCAAAATCATGCTGATAGAGCCCCACATATGCGTGAATAGCCTTTAAAAAGGCTATTCAGGCACCGTAAATGTTATATTAAACTACCCCCCAGTTTTAAAATAATACCCTAAAAAAGAATGTGATCAACTTACCCATCGTGCACGGTGGGCGGGCATTCAGGGTCCGCCGTCTTCTTCATCCACGCCTCCTCTTCCTGCGATGTCTTCCAGTCCCGTCTAAGTCGCGAACTGACATTGCTTAAAAATGGCCTGGGCGCATGCGCAGTAGCCATAGTAGAAGCAGCATGCTACTGCGCATGCGCCCAGGCCATTTTTTAGCAATGTCAGTTCGCGACTTAGTCAGCATGATTTTGCTGATAGAGCCCCTTTAAGTGGTACAGCAAACTGAATCCTACAAGGGTCTTACCACTAACCGTACATTCCCCATGCTTACCTTGTGCCCTATAATAGTTGTATGGCTACTATCCCTCACAGAAACTGTCCAACTAAAATGCAAATTTTGACCATACTCATTGGATAGTTGTTGGCTGAATACTCCCCCCATATACATGCGTTCTCTGCTCAACCAAGCAGCAATGTGATCCTACGGACAGATCCACAATATCAGATTGATAAGGGACCTATACTCCCATTGATCTGCTGTTCTAGTAAGGTAGAAAATGGAGCAGGAAGTAGACAGCTCTATTCTCTGTGTAGTGGCTTAACCGAGTTGCTGCAGCTTAGCTCCTATTCGAGTGCAATTAGCTGGTCTGGCCACTACACAGAGAACGGAGCTGTCTGCTTCCTATTCCATTTTCTGTCTGAGAACAGCTAATCCATGGAGGTCCCAAGTATCAGACCCTACAGATCTATGATTGCTGACCTATCCTGAGGATAGATCATCAATATTTGTAGCTCAGAATCCTCATTTAAATATATGTCCATGTATTGTCTTCTAACCCAGGGGTCCCCACCCATCGGTCCATGGACCAGGTCTGGACCTTTGGGGATTTTGGCCGGTCCATGGGGTGGCGGGCTGACCTCAGTCTTAGCTGTATACTTTGCGCTAGGCCACGTTGCTATTGTAACGTGTAAACTATCATGTATCATGGTGTCCTGTAGCTCCTAAGGATGCCGCACTACCCAGTAGTTTACACGCTACTATAACAACGGAGCCTATTGCGAAGTATCCAGCCTTGATGTCTAGTGATTTGCCATGTCCGCTCAGATGCTCGTATCATGCCCACCTGCCCCGCAGAGCATCCCATTGGAAAGCCTTCCCGTCCATAGGATGGAGCCCGCCTATAACAGTGCCCCCATATGACCAAAGACCCGCCCCTGCCCACCCTGCCAGGCCATGGAAGAATGGTCTTGCTCGAAGCCGGTCCCTGGTGCAAAAAAGGTTGGGGACCATTGTTCTAACCCTACTAAGACTTTTAAGAATGATTGTCTTTGAGAAAGCTACAGATATAGTCAACATTACAGAACCCGCCTGGTTGTCACCAATCTGCACCCTCCAAATAATGTTTCCAAGTCAGACATGGCATCTCACAAGACCCTTGAATTCTACCTAATTATTCCGCCATATTGGTAAGGCTTGTAAAGCTGGATACGCCGATGGAAGCCGTAACGGCGACAGTAACTAGCTCAGTTTTGAAAGAACTTCCTATTTCTTCAGCAAGTCTTAGGAATATCAGATCGCAGCAGATAATCAAATACAAAATAAAAAAATCTTGGCTTCCATAGAACGGATCGTGGAAAAAAGAAAAAAAAAAATCGCAAAAAAAAAAATACGACAAAGAAACTCTGTAAAAGCAGTTAAAGGGATATGAGAAATGTGTTTTAAATTATACATGTCATACTTGTAATAGCGGTGGTTAGGCAGAAGATTTGAGAACCGAGATTTAAACTCACAGTAGCTCAGAATACTGTATGTGCTTGTAGTCATCTTACCTTTGCATAAATCACAAGCGTATTTTTACTGTGCCGCTTTAGCTTTTGTGGGTGTTAAAGGTTTATACGTACACATGTCCATTAAATCACCCTGCACTGAAACTGTTAAATCACTTACAGGAGGAATTTCTGACTGTAAATGGGGGAATCCTGGTGTAAGAAGGGGATCCGGTTTCTATAAACGTCTGCGGGGAAAATTGGGGAGCCTAGTGTGGGTCATGGAATAATAAGAAGAAAGATTGTAGATGTTTTTATTTATATGGCACTAATTATTTATTCATTTATTATGCTTACATGTATAGCGCCATCATATTCCGCAGCACTTTACAGATATTGTCAGTCACTGTCCCATATAGGGCTCACAATCTACATTCCCTATCAGTATGTCTTTGGTGTGTGGGAGGAAACCGGAGTACCCGGAGGAAACCGGAGTACCCGGAGGAAACCCACGCAAACACGGGGAGAACATACAAACTCCTTGCAGATGTTGCCCTTGGCAGGATTTGAACCCAGGACTCCAGCGCTGCAAGGCTGCAGTGTTAACCACTGAGCCACCGTGCTGCCCAATGTGTTTAGTAGGACTTTACAAGCCATTCTTATCTCTTGGTTCGTCCATTCTCTTGTCACTTTCCGTAAATAATTCTATTTCCCATAATATAATAACTTTGGGCCAACTTTTTCGCATTAGGTGGTTATTCTGCTATTCCTCCTAGAACTAAATTGACAACTGGGTGTGTCCAGAAAATGGAGGGGGTCTCTGCATTGTCTGTCACTTTCCAGCCAGTGGTAAAAGTGTGCAGGGACACATTCTGAAACCAAAAGATTGGGGGGGTGTCTTGCCTTCTTGTGGCACTCTCTGAGTTTTCTTCTAGGCAAGGTCATGCTCCTCAGGGTCATTGCTGAAGCCTTAGTGGTAACATAGGGGTGCACCCAGCCTCATGAAATATAATAATTATTTTCAATTCAACCTTGTATGCTAATTAGAATTTCTACTGTCAGGTGGGCGGTCCCTGTTTGTCTTCTCCAGTGTAGGGTCTCCCATGTGTCAGCAGAGAGGTACTGAAACTAACTGCTCTGATAGCTCAGGAATGGTCGGGGCTACAGAAGAAGTTCCAGTTGTGCCAGAATAAGTGGAGGGGCGGCTACTAATGGATGCAAAGAGTTGGAGTTGGTAGAGGTGGTGAAAGGTCCTCTTTAGGTGATATTTGTCCAACCTATGGCACTTTTGGAGTGGTTATTTGCATACTGTATGATACAGTAGTGTTTGGTATATGACATATCTATTGAATTAACTGGTTTATGACCATTGGATATGTCATAGAGTGTATTACTCCCTCCTTGACTTTTAAAGGGAGTCTATTACCAGAACCAATATATCAACCCAGCCCTGCAGATAGACTTGTTGGGGGATATGCAAATTTGCTTGTTAGGGCAACGAGGGTGTCTGATAAGTTAGTGGAATTGATCTTAGTTTGTGTGTGGGAAAAGCATTAAGTTTGTGAACCCCCGTAGGTCAGGGCATAGAACTAATGTACACTACAGACATCAGGTCTGAATCATTTAGCCTTCCGAACATAATGGACTGTCCAATGTCCATGAAGGTCTCTCTGAAGCTATTGCTACGTCCTGCTAGTATTTATCTTACTATATATGTTGCTATTACACATTTTAATATTGTGATATTACTTTATGAATCTTGCTCGTCGTCTCTGACAGTACACAGGTTGCCAGTTACAGTGCTCCGCAAACATAGGAGCACCTTGTGCCAGCACAGATAATTGACATTGCAAGGCGCCGGGACAATGTGACGCCACATATAACCTCTTCTGCATACAAGTTCTCAGGAAGGGAGACTGCCAGAGAACTGGCTCCTAGTCTACCTGCAAGACCTGGAGAGGTTACCAAGACTCTGTGTTCTCACATCACCTGGGGGTTCATCACTGAAGAATAAGGACAGTGTTATACATTCATGAGTTGGTGGATAGAGATCAAAGCCCTGCCTGTGTATATTCATATCCCTATATATAGACATGTATGTATTAGAAACCCATAAAACCTTATTCTGGGATCCAAGTGAATATTGTTCTGCATATGGTATTAACACATGTGTAGGTGTAACCTGAACTTCATTGACCTGCTCCTTTGGGACCCCCAAAGACACCAGGGCTCAGCTGTGACTACCACCTGTGCCCTATAGCTAATGCATGCTTAAAAGAATGTGATAGAATATATATATATATATATATATATATATATATATATATATTGCGTGGAGAGATATTATAGTAATCCATTAAAGGTTTTTTTTCAGAATTTAGATAATAAAGTGTCCTTAGGACGGGTCGACAATATCAGATCTGTGAGAGTCTGGCAAGCAGCACTGCTACCAATACAGGGACTCTTGGCTGATGGAACCAGCACAGTATGTGGAGTCAGAGACAGACAGCCCTGTCCACTGTGTAGTGGCAGTATCAGGTTACTACAACTCAGATCCTGGTCTATCAAATGGGAGTGGAGCTGTAGTAACCAGGAACGGCCAATGATACCAGGTGTCCAAGCCTCAAAAATCTGAAATGCAGCAGCTACTGGAAAATTTCAAAAATAAAAATGGTTTTTGGGTGCAGTAGTTGCTGGGTGCTGGGAAAGGGGAGGGGGTGTTTTGGTTGTCTGTCTGCCCCTTCCCTGAGCTTGAGGACTGGGTTTTTTTTTCCCCACTTGGAATTCAGTCTGGCTGAATATAGGGTATCTGCAGTGCTCCTATTAACCCCTTCCCGACGGAACAGGAACATTGCAGATACCCTATATTTAGTAGACTGGGCACTTTCAGACACAGGGATACCTAATGTGTTTGTGTTTCACAGTCATTATCTACTTTTATATGTATTCTAGGGAAAGGAGTGATTTAGAACTTTTATTTATTTTATTATATTTTTTAAAAATTCTTTTTTTTCATTTTTTATGGGAGATTCTATACATTACTATTGCAGCTGGTCATAGAGACCCCCCCCCCCCCCCCCCAAAGAAAAAAATAAAATAATTTTTTCTTGCTTGACTCGAGTATAAGCCGAGGGGGGCTTTTTCAGCACAAATTATTTTTAGTTATATAATACAATAATCAATATTATATAATTAATTAGATGTATAGTTTGATACATATTTACTTTCATAGGAGCTCAATCACTAGATTTTTATTGAATTAGATGATCTTCACTGTGTCTTTCTGACTATAGTTGTCAGCCATTAATGGAGTTGGATCCAATAGTAGTAAAAAAATCCAGCTCCACCAGGCGACACGATGAAAATTTCTTAAAAAATAACTTTTATTGTTACATTCCAATAAAAAGTGTTACAAAGTAACATCCAGTGGACGGTCAGAGATATCGCATGATGACCGTCCACTGGGTGTTACTTTGTAACACTTTTTATTGGAATGTAACAATAAAAGTTATTTTTTAAGAAATTTTCATCGTGTCGCCTGGTGGAGCTGGATTTTTTTACCACTATTGGATTCTACTTTATTACTGGTTAAAGTCCTGCCAGTTTCCGAGTCTCCCAGGAGCACATCATCTTTAAACTTTTCACATCTTATGGGTGAGCTGAATCCTTTACAAGTTTTGTGTACATTGAATTAATGGAGTTGGAGTTGGTCTGTGGAAAGCTAAAGGAGACAGAGTTGGTAGTTTGGCCTACTAACTCCATAGACCTGCCTAAAAAAAACCTTTAAAGAATTAGCAGCAAGTGCTCAATATACCTATACTGCCCCCGCAGGGTAAATGTGGTATTACACCATTCCTGTTAAAATGAAGTGTTTTATGGACTGCTTCTATAATCCACAGATTTGTTGGGTCTTCTGAAGAGAGGGAGGGTCTTTGAGGATGAGGGTAATGAATATGGTACACCCCAATTTACTAAGGATTCCATAATAGGCTCTTTGAATTAATTTTTAATGCCAGAAAACCCCTTTAACTATCTGTTCTATATATAATATTGATTCCACTGTTTTCATGTTCTGCTGGAGCTAGTAACACCAGATCCACAAATAATTGTATGCAGCAGTTTGGTATTTGGCTATGAACCAACAATTTTAACATGCCCACCCCCCCTTCCTTGCTTTCCACAATGTAAACCAGGAATCTAGGACACATTAGTGCAAATTACACCATCCAAATGTATTTCTTCTATTGTTAATGCCCTTATCATGTGCACAGCAAGCTGCTCAAGGCTCAGCCAAAAAATTACATTGGACGAAATGGAATTTGCGAAAGTTGCCAATGGGGATTGTATAGAGTTTGCTACAAACCTCAGACAATTTCTGTGCAAATATTGGTAAAATGTGTCTTCCTATTTGTCCCCTTACAGTGCAGTCAGGGACAGGATATGATCTCACACAATGATGTGATTTCTGTATTACATCTGAATTGTAGCAAAGTCACCTTCAAATCACAGCCAAGTGCTTGCCAAGACTCTCCGGTGAAAAACTAGCGGCAGTATTTTGGCAGCAGGTTTACGGCACATTTCGGAAGATCAAAATAATACTCTTTTTAATTGAGGACTCTTATCTTCTTAGAATAATACATCCCATGCATCTGGCTCTGTCTTGGTAGGACACTTCCTTCTGTTTTAGGAATCGGCGCTTAACCCCTTGACTGCCAAACAGCTACGAATAGCATAACAAGGATTTCCTCTGCCAGTTTTTAGAACAGGAATGACTGAAAAAGGGATTACTCCCTTGTGGTTTATGCTCTTGGATCCTATAGTGTTTGAGCCCTTTCCAAGACTTCATTCCTACAGTTAGGTCACAGATTTTATGATGTGCGGTCTCAAATGTCAAACAGATTGGGAGCAGTGGTTAATGGCTATCAGGATTTTTAGGGCATTATTAATCATTTTGGAAAGTAAAAAAAAAATTTGGAAAATTAAGTAGAAGTAATAGGTAGAAATGGAGGGAGGCAGGTTATAATATCATATATAGCAAACATATATCTATCATATATAAACTTCTTTTATCAGAATCAAGAGGTATACCATTGAAGCAAACCAAGTGTCTGCTATAGGGGCACTTCATGAAAGGGACCAAGCCATGGTTGGTCCCATTCCCTTTCGCAGAAGCTGTACTGGACTCCTCTCTACTCTCCTTCATGATTTATATGTAATATAATTTACAGGCAGCATGTTGTAGACAGGAGGAGCTGAGCAGATTGATATATAATTCTGTATATTGTGTATTTTATTGATTGAATTCCCTACTTTTTCTATGCTTAGAGTCAAGTGGGTGGTCCTACTCAGGAAAGGCTGACAAATAGTAAATGAGACCGCCCACTGGACTCCTAAGCATAGAAAGGAGAGGGCAGACACCTTTGGAGGCAAATTATTTTCTCCAACAACATATGATCAAAAACTCAACATGTCTAGGCATCTTCTATTGGAGGACAGCCGGGATGCCCCCATAGACATTAGTCCATGTGGCCTTTAAATGACAATCTATATAAGACAAGTTATGAACCTTCTCTGAGAAGAAGCCAAAATCATCATCACAAGACACTAGAAACCCTCCTTGTGATATGGTAAATGCTTCATGGGCTGTAGATCAGGCCAGAGGCGACCCTTGTGACCATCCATGGACATTTACTACTATGGACTGGTCAGAAGGTTTAGCATTCAGTCTGACTGGTTCAGTAACGGTGGAGTTCTGATTAGTCAGAGCCGCTGGCCTGGGCTCCGATTTTTTCCAGTAAGAAAATCAGCACGGAGTTGGTTACCATAGGAATTGATGTAAAAATGTATTCATTTTCCAGATCCAAGTACACTTAATAAGTGGTATATCAGCCATGTGTACGGTATCCAGATTATACAAATATAGTATTTGTGGTAGAAGAAAGCAATGTGGGATTGTATAATACACAGTTGTGTTAAGGTAGAAATGACTTTTTATATAACGTTAATGCATAGTTATATGTGATATATATGTTACATTAGACTTCTGCCTCTAGTAATAGCAGGGTCACTACTAATAAAGATACCCATTTAGATTTGTATACAACAGCTACAAAGATAGTCCATGCATTAGAAAGGTAGCCTATTTATTTTGACAGGAACAGTGCAATGCTTCATTTCACCTGCGGGGGCACTGTAGAACAATTAAACATTTGCTGCAAGATTCCTTAAAAGATTACAGCTGATCTCTATGGTTCATTGGTTCAGCAGTGTGAAACTTTATCAGCCCATCACTTGGGCACCCATATAACTTTCATGAGCTCCATTGGTACATGAAACAGACTTAAATACAAAATGTTCTAATCTACCAAGTTGTATATATTACTCCTCTTTAACTCATCCCTTGATCACAAAAGAATACTGTCCGACTGCACTGTCTATGTATCAGTGTGTGAAATGGATAATTTAGGAGATGGAGGCCAATGTCCAGCTAGAGGGCGTGCTGAGGGAGCAAACACACCTCGACCCAGGTATTTGAGGGTACTTTTACAAATTTTGTATTAGGCCCCGTTTTAAGTTATATCACGGTATATAATTGTTGCATGCATCATCTGCAGATGGGAAGGCATGCTCCAACCCATTAAGGATTGGATCAACCTCATCTGGATATCCCTACAATAGTCCCATTGGGGAATGAGATGGGTAAGCAATACCAAGCTAACCATAATGCTATGGACGGACTGCGATTCTGGTTCCATCATAACCAGAAACAACCAATCATTCCAAGCCAGTGCAAGCCAATACAGCATTTAGTTATTATTGGGGACAAGAGCTCAGTTCTGACCAGAGAAACTTACATAGCTGATAGAGTTGGATAAAGCGACACAAGTGAATGTATTCCAACCTTTAAATGTACTATAAAGATACAAAGGTAGGAAAAAAACCAAACATGAAGTGGACACCAGTGGCCCTATCTTTGTACAAGTTTATACTCCAATCCACCCATCGCCGTAATGTCCTTGGTTGCCCTCCTCTACTATGTTTGTCCTATGTACAGGTGCTCAAAATTGCGCACAATATTATATATGTGATCTGATCAGTGATTTGGGTGCAAAACGATCTCCTTGTTGTGATCATCTATTCCTCTCCTGATGCATCCTATGATTTTATTGGCCTTGGCAGCAGCTGCCTGGCATTAGTGACTAGAATGAAGTTTACAGTCCACCAATATCCCCCAGTCTTTTCCACCGGTAGTTTTACTCAGTGTTTTACTATTTCCACGACCCAGGTGCAGAACTTTACATTTATCAACATTAAAATTTATTTGCCATTTCCTTGCCCAAACTTCCCGTTTCCAAAATCCTCTGAAATATTACTCTAGGCCACTTCATAGACAGATTTGCTCTCTCCTAACTCCTTCTTGATACATTACTTTCCTTTAAGAGTCCAAGAACCTCTTGCTCTGTCCTTAATAAATGTATTTCTGCATAATATATGAACTGATACTATGTAAAGGCAATAATATATGATATATTATGTCCATATGAAATACAAAATTTTTCTATTCCCGAAAGTACAACAAGGTGAGCATCTATAGTATGGGGGGTAGGGGAACAAGAGCGGTGCAGGCAGGCGACAGCGGTGTGTAATGGAACTGTGTTGCGGACAGGGCAGTAATAAATGTTTGTCTGCCTCCCTGCATGTTAAGCAAAAACATGGTTAGTATCAGGGGCAGCAGCAGCTGTCATCACGTCTGTGTTTTATAGCATACATGCAGAGTTGGTGATGGGGAGACAGGGACGTCACTGTACACAATGCTCTCCATGGCTGGTAACCTTATTACTTCTGGACAAAGACTATTCATTAACCCCTTGTTAATAATGTACTCTTATGCTGCATGATTGTATTGCCGAACCTTAGTAATCCATGTATTATTTAGAGACTGATCGGTCAGCTATAAAAACTTTAAGAAAAGTTTCTAATGTACTGAAGCTACCTGGACTCTTTCTAGAGCTTTGGCTGTCTATGTTCCTCTACTGTCCTAGCACCAGCCTATAAAGCCCAAGAGCTGGACAAGACGAATCGACAAATCGGCTGCATTCACACTGAGTAACGCTGGCATTTTTTGTGCTTATTTTTGCACATAGTGCCGCGTTAACGCCGCATATACGCCGCGTTTGCGCCGCGCTATTTTGCGGTCGTGTTGAACGGCGTATACGTGGCGTTAATGCGGCGCTATGTGCAAAAATAAGCACAAAAAACGCCAGCGTTACTCAGTGTGAATGCAGCCTTATGTAGTAAACCTGATGTAAAGTATGAAGATGTATATTGCACAGCTATGCTAATGCTGTCCTGAAGGTGGGATGGAAATAACTTGAATCTTAGCATGAACCATATGGATAAGTCTGGTAGGGATAGATTATACCGACATTCATGGAGTTAATATCCATCAGACTGGTATTATCAGTAAATGATGGCATCATTGGCACTTTGTGAGGTTATAGCTACAAAAGTAATATCTGCTTTCAGGGGCATTACAAGTAACCATGGGGCCCAACAGCAACATGTACATGGATAATGGTGATGTCACAGTACAGGGATAATATAGGGGGCCACACGGTGGCTCAGTGGTTAGCACTGCAGCCTTGCAGCGTTGGAGTCCTGGTGTTCAAATCCCGTCAAGGGCAAAAAACCATCTGCAAGGAGTTTGTATGTTCTCCCCGTGTTTGCATGGATTTCCATCCCATATTCCAAAGACATACTACACAATCTACATTAAAAAAAAGTACAGGGATAATATACACAGTGACGTCACAGTACAGAGATAATAAATACAGTGATGTCACAGTACAGGGATAATACACACAGTGATGTCACAGTACAGGGATAATACACACAGTGATGTCACAGTACAGGGATAATACACACAGTGATGTCACAGTACAGGGATAATATACACAGTGATGTCACAGTACAGAGATAATATACACAATGATGTCACAGTACAGGGATAATACACACTGATGTCACAGTACAGGGGTAATACACAGTGATGTTACAACAGAGATACTACACATAGTGATGTCACAGTACAGGGATAATATGCACAGTGATGTCACAGAACAGAGATAATATACACAGTGATGTCACAGAACAGAGATAATATACACAGTGATGTCACAGAACAGAGATAATATACACAGTGATGTCACAGTACAGGGATAATATACACAGTGATGTCACAGTACAGGGATAATACACACAGTGATGTCACAGAACAGAGATAATATACACAGTGATGTCACGGAACAGAGATAATACACACAGTGATGTCACAGTACAGGGATAATATACACAGTGATGTCACAGTACAGGGATAATACACCCAGTGATGTCACAGTACAGGAATAATACACACAGTGATGTCACAGTACAGGGATAATACACACAGTGATGTCACAGTACAGGGATAATATACACAGTGATGTCACAGTACAGAGATAATATAAACAGTGACGTCACAGTACAGGGATAATACACACAGTGATGTCACAGTACAGAGATAATACACAGTGACATCACAGTACAGGGATAATACACACAGTGATGTCACAGTACAGGGATAATATTCACAGTGATGTCACAGTGCAGGGATAATACACACAGTGATGTCACAGTACAGGGATAATACACAGTGACATCACAGTACAGGGATAATACACACAGTGATGTCACAGTACAGAGATAATATACACAGTGATGTCACAGAACAGAGATAATATACACAGTGATGTCACAGTACAGGGATAATATGCACAGTGATGTCACAGAACAGAGATAATATACACAGTGATGTCACAGAACAGAGATAATATACACAGTGATGTCACAGTACAGGGATAATACACACAGTGATGTCACAGTACAGAGATAATACACAGTGATGTCACAGTACAGGGATAATACACACAGTGATGTCACAGTACAGGGATAATACACACAGTGATGTCACAGTACAGGGATAATACACACAGTGACGTCACAGTACAGGGATAATATACACAGTGATGTCACAGTACAGAGATAATATACACAGTGATGTCACAGTACAGGGATAATACACACAGTGATGTCACAGTACAGGGATAATACACACAGTGATGTCACAGTACAGGGATAATACACACAGTGATGTCACAGTACAGGGATAATAGACAGTCAAGTCATTATCAGACCAGGAGCTTCAAGTTATGTCTCAGAAGGCATCCAACACTTCTCCAGCAGTCAGCTTTTCCAAGTTACAGGCCAGCAATGTCAAGTTCATCAATCACATGACCTTTTTCACTTGAAAGGTAAACTGTGTATACACTATGCACACTTTCAAGCCATTTATGTGTACAATGGACCATATATTACCAGGATTATGAAAGATGCTTGACCTTAGATGGATATCATCATCATCATCATCATCATCACCATCATCATCATGTGCTAGTCCAATTGTCTTTGGTATACCTAACCCCCCACTACAGGTAAAATTCACCAGGATCTGTTCTTTATCCTGAAGATATTGGCACATTGTTTCAATGTCAACAGTGTAGCAATAAGGATATACAGATAAACCCTATGTAAAAAAAACCAAAAAAAAAACAGATAAACATCTCCATTGAGCCAAACATATGCACAGCTTTGTACACATCCACACACAATGGCATATATGTGACTGTGTGCTGCTAGCCTTGTAAATGGGGTTATATATGCTACAATGTCTTTCCAATATGGCACGCTAGCTTCCCGTTGACAGGCCATGTGTCGCTGTTTGATACCTGGCCCTCCGTTGTGTAATGCCCTGCGTCCACATAATACAGGTGATGATATATTGGATAATGTGACCCGAACAGGCTCATTTTTGATCATCTCCCTTCTTTTTGGAGGAGGATTTGACAAACACATGACATTGTCTCGCGGTTGCTGTGTTTATACAGCTGGACGGGCGAGTTAATAGCTGATGGGTTAGTGACAAAGGCTGTAGTAACAGACAGCAGAATAAATAGAAGGTACAGTAGTTGTAAGAGTTACCTAAAGCGGAGGAAACATGTGAAAGATACCTCCATGGGGACAGATAAAACAACAGCAGAGCCTTTCTTCTTCATCCCAGGTGAGGCTATGTTCACATTTGCCTTGTTTAGTCCATCACAGAAACAGAAGAACAGACTGAGCAAAAAAGATGGATCCACTTAATAATGGACACCAACAGATACCAAAGAACCCCAATGACTATAATGTCGTCCGTCAGGTCTACATTGTGTTCTCCATCATTTTCCTAGACAAAAAAAAATCATTTAGATTTAATATGGACTCTTAAAGGATCCTCTGATACAGATGTGAATGTGGTCTTAGAGATCTCTCAGGAAGAGTTAGGGATCCAACAGTAGGTAGAAATGAAGGTATGTCCATTATGTGATGGTGGGCTTCACCTCATGTTATCAGGTGGAACCACATATGGAGCAAATATGTCACAATGCTATTCTTGGGGCCAAATGCAAAATCTGTATTGGGAATCCCCATTTATTTATAGTATTGGTGTCCTCTTAGATGGTCGAGGGGCATTTGGTTAGGCTCCAGGCTCCATATAATGCTATCTACGCATTCTCTATAGCTATACCTATATTATCTGAAGGGGCCCATACACCTTCAGTAGCTGACAGCTATTCCTAATGAACTCTTCATAGACATCCACAATCAGTTCAGAGCATGGGGAGAAGAAAGTAAGCCATGCCAGACATCACAAGTGGTGGCTTATCTCACCTGAGATCAAAGAGATTGGGTATTAGTATTCAATGTGGACGACCCTTCTTTCCTTGCCATCATCTTTTGCGAGATATTCATACACCTATGTTACTGTATTCTGGAGAGCCCGGTGGGAAGTCAGTGGAGTCAGCTGACTTTGTGCTCAGGTGTACGCCATGATGTTTAGCTGCTCGATGTTGTACCCATGGAGTCTCATAATTTGTGCTTCTGCATGTCATTCTGACTAGATAGATAGATAGATAGATGATAGAGAGACAGATAGATAGGAGATAGATAGATGATAGATAGATAGATAGATGATAGATAGATAGATAGATAGATAGATAGATAGATAGATAGATAGATAGATAGATATGTAATAGATAGAGATGTAAATAGTTGGGAAAGATTGATACAAGAGTAAGAAAATTAGATAGGTAAACAGTTCGATCGATCGATAGATAGAATGAATGAATGGTAAGGAAGATTCGATAGCTAGATGAGTATAAAAGTATAAAATAGATAAACATACAATACAATACATGGAGATAGATAGATAGATAGATAGATATGTGATAGGCGTGAAAAGAGAGAAACGGGTAAAGAAGGATGAGAGAATAAAATAGAAGGATATATAGGCTCATAGACAGATAATTAGACAGATATAAAACAGACAAACTGATGGATAGATATGAGATAGATGGATACATGGATGAAACATATTTAAAATTTTGAATATTTTTAGACAGAATATTACAAATACTACGGTAATAATCAATTCCCAGGATTAAGAAAAGATTGCCAAAGGTTAACCAAAACGTCAATCTGGGTGGTCGCTAATATTTATTTCCTCTTCCAGCATTGAAACAGTTAATGCAGAAGTGTTGCCGATGAGAAAAAGCAGACAAAACCATTTCCACCCCCCCAACCACGCTCGCCCCTTCCCTCTCCCCTCTTTCTCTACGTTTAAAGGGGAATTTTTATTTCCTGACTCATTAAATCATTTGTCCTACAATCACAAGTAATTTTTTGAAAGGAGACACGTGTATGTAGACAACAAATATCACAGGCCGCGGCCATGTTTGTGCTTTTCCTTATTTATTTCTCCCCCTGTGTATCTATGAGACAGAAATGGCCCCATCTGTTCATATTTAACATAGAAGCTGAATCAGCAGAAAGGAAGCAGAAGTAGTTGTATTTTTACTTGCACGCCCTTTCTTCTTTTATTTTATTTAGATGTGAAATAGCTTCTGGATTTTATTCAATGAAATAAAATAATATCATTTGATATAGTGGAAGAATGTGGATCTGCAGCTGGAAGAGCTCAGAGCCTACAGAAAGTTCAGTGCCTGAGTATAGGGAAAGATAAAGGGTTAGAACAGCCATCAGCCACAGAAACCTCATCATCATCACGTAGCTGCTCTGGATAATGTACTGAGTGTCAGTCAGGGGCTTCTTATTCTATCTATCTATCTATCTATCTATCTATCTATCTATCTATTATCTGTCTATCTATCTATCTATCTATCTATCTATCTATCTATCTATCTATCATCTAGCTTCTATTTATCATCAGTCTATGTATTTCTCCATCTATGTATCTATCACTTTCTGGACTTATCTGTAATTTATTTCAACATCTTTTTATCTATCTATCTATCTATCTATCTATCTATCTATCTATCTATCTATCAATCATAATTATGTATCTATCTACAGTAATCTATCACTATCTATCTATCTATCTATCTATCTATCTATCTATCTATCTATCTAGTGATGTAACTAGGAACGGCAGGGCCATAACCGACGCCAAAGACCCCGACCGACTACCCCCCCTCCACATTCCTGCGTGCACTATTATGCCCCATAGTGGCCCCTGTACACAGTATTATTGCCATATAGTGGCCCCTGCACACAGTATTATTGCCCCATAGTGGCCCCTGCACACAGTATTATTGCCCCATAGTGGCCCCTGCACACAGTATTATTGCCCCATAGTGGCCCCTGCACACAGTATTATTGCCCCATAGTGGCCCCTGCACACAGTATTATTGCCCCATAGTGGCCCCTGCACACAGTATTATTGCCCCATAGTGGCCCCTGCACACAGTATTATTGCCCAATAGTAACCCCTGCACACAGTATTATGCCCCACTGTGGACACCCATGAACAATTATTATACTCTGGGGTCTTTTATCGATCACTTACCCTGCCAGGATCAGTAAGTAAATAGGGCCCGTTATTCCAGCCGGTAACGGCCTATTAAAAAAACAAAAAAAAAAAAACGACAGTGGTAGCGGCTGTCGTCTGGCCCCTAATGTCCCAGGCCCTGTGGCAGCTGGTACCCTGGTAGTTACTAGTTATGCCACTCTATCTATCTATCTATCTATCTATCTATCTATCTATCTATCTATCTATCTCATATCTATCTATCTATCATCTATCAGTCTATGTATTTTTCTATTTCTGTATCTATCACTTTCTCTATCTATCTATCTATCTATCTATCTATCTATCTATCTATCTATCTATCTATCTATCTATCTATCTATCGTAATTATCTATCTACAGTAATGATCTATCTATCTACAGCTCTTTACCAAGCTATTTATGTAACTCTGTCTATCTGGGGCTGGGTAACCTAACCAAACAACAGGTTACCTGTATTAAATAGTAATAAAGTGTCAGCAGATGTGTCTGGCATTTTCATACCCTCCCTGCTCTTTAGAGGAAAGGTCTTGGGAGTAATTGGGGCTGATAACACACCGCGGCTCACCTGACCACTACCTTATATCTATAGCTGCCAAGTGAACACTTGCAGGCTGTATATATAGAAAACAGATCACTGATCCGCCATCCCCATCACAATCATGTATTCTAATGGGAGCAAACACATATCTAGGAGAAACTTCTTTGAAACTTCCCTGCTTTGGCGTCATTATGTATTTTGTGGGTGGTTTTACAAACGCAGGCCTTGGTTTTCATGGTTTCTCATGCAGAACACACATCTGAATAACACATTCCCCCAGCTAAGAGCCCTGACGTTACCCCGGAATGACTTGGACTCTGTTGTACGTTGCTTAGAGAGAGAAGTATTAGCAGTTAATGATCAAGGTTGATATATGTTTTCCTCATTTGTTGCCAAATTCTCAGCAGCTCTCAATATGTTTTTATTTTATATTTTCTGTAGAGCGGGTTGACAGCGACGTGTCTATCGAGAGTCCATGTTATCTTTTCCTTATGTGTAGTGAACATCAACCTAGTACTGTAAAATCCTAGAAGTATATGTAGAAATATCCATATACTGTGATCCCCTCTAAAAGACCTCCACTTTGAGAAGACTCCCACCATCCAGACAACATTGTCTGTGATATGTTTTTAGTTTTCTCTTATATTATACATAATGGCCATCTTCTTTGAGTAGACCACCCTATAGAAGACTGCTACCAATGCAATATTGGGTGGTATTTGCAAGAAGGTTTCAGAAGGGGTTGTGGTTATAATAGAGAAGCAACCCTTGTAGCTACTACGGTACCCATTAAGGTGAGGGTGCTCCATGGCATTGTTTTCCATCTTCTCAATGCGTAGTGTCATCTTATATGGCAAAGATCCCCATTCTCCCAAGAACCAGGCTCCATTCTAATTTTGCTTGCTCCTTACTCTTCAGCAGAGGAGCTGGTTTTCACAATGTCTCTCCACTCGAGAGGTGGGACTCAAATGGAGAGCTTTTATTTTATGATGTCCATATGATCTAACTTGCATGTGGACAGGGTTTGTCGTAACAGAACATCCCAATGGCTCTCTGATTTAGCTTATAGAGAAGGAAATACATAAAATCAGGGGATTCTATGATGTCCATATAATCTAATATGACATGTGGATATTGGTTGTCCTAATGTGTGATCCTTCATTACAGTTTCACCTCCTTGTAAATGAACAACTACATGCTACTATCTATCAATTACCCTGTACACATGCACAGCAGGGTATGCAAGTATTCATAGAGAGGTTTGGTGAGAAGAGAAGAAGAAAACAAGACAGTGCCAGAGCAAAAGATAAGGCATGTTCAAATTCAACATGGCCGATCCTTCCTCCCTCCAATATCATTTGTCACAGGGTAAGCCAGGATACCCTAAAGCACATACAATAGTCAGGTTGTCTCTCCAACATCAGCAGTTTTGTCCGTCTTTTCTCTTGTATGGGTAACTTAAAGGGGTTAGCCCATATTTTAATGTCATTCCTATCAACAGTCACATGCTGACTGCTGAGACCTCCAGTGATCATGAGAATAGGGGTCCAAATGAAGACCCAGATTGAGCATGTCCACTGCCACCCCATTCATTCTCTATGGCACTGTACACAACGGTATAAATTGAATTGGGTGACAGAACTCATACTTGGCCTGCCACTCCATTTAGATGGGAGAACGAAAGCCCAATTCTCATGATTAGTAGGGTTCCCAATGGTCAGGTCCCCAATGATCAGCATATTATCCACTATCCTGGGGATAACATTAAAACGTGGGCCAATGGCTTTATACCATGGATCGTGGAATGCTAATGGGTAAACATGACTGTATGTAAACGTCCCGTACAACCGTTTATTAACGTTATTATTGCATATATATATATATTTTTTTATACATTCCATTCCATTTTTATACATCTTTATTCTGGGGTGAATGATCCCATGGCACCTGGTGGCGAGGCACGGGTTACATTGTAGATAGCGGAAGTGAAGTGCATTCTATTCTTCAATAATGTGTTTTATACATTTATATATTTATTCATTCTGTAACCTGCTGGGAGCTTAATTAAAAATCAAGGAGGCTCCATTTAAAGCTCATTACTATGGTAATTTTATAACGGGGCGGTGATTAAGGAGCATTTAGAAGAAGACTTTTACATGGCTCTGGGGACGTGGGCACGGGCGTTTTTTTATGAGGCTGCTCCAATTATTTATACTCTAAATTGGAAAGAGGGATATTAAAGAGCGGGGGAAAAAACAAAACAAACAAACCGAGCCACGGGTAGAGCCGGGAATGTCTCCACGTAGATTTTCATTTAAAATTGATATCTGCCAACGAAATGTCTGATGGTGATGAGACGAGATAGTTAAAGACAACGCCGGCGCCATTAAGCCCCGAATAGTAATAAAGCCAACTCAAAAAGTTGTCCTTTTGTTGCTGTGTTGTTGATAGAACCTTCTGCATTGAGTATGTAATATACAGATGCATCCTCGTCCTCCTTTACTTTTCTTCTAGGCTTGAGATATCTTGAGATGAAAGTTTGCTTTACTTACAACACGCGACTGAGTGATGTTTTTTTCTTAAAGGGGTTTTGCTATTATAGACACAGATTAGGGGATAAGTGTCAGACAACTGTTGGTTCAACCACTGGAACCCTCAGCCATCTGGAGAATGGGGTCCAAAATTTCTCTTGTTAAAGGAATGCCTCTGGTGCTTACTTTACTTTTGGGTCCCTGTTCTCCTAATCACTGGAGGTCCTTGCGGTTGACCCTGAGCTACCTAACACCTATCCCAGATCCTGTGGTCCTATTAAAAGAATACCTGACTACCTTTAAAGTGTCTTTCTATTTTGACAGATCCGATCCATTTATTGATATATATGGTTGTCGAGTATAGATTTTTCCTAGGTAGGAGGCCAGAAAAGTTAGAGAAGTTGAGTACGGCTTCTAGTTCAAAGAGGTTGACTTTATGAAATAATCCCTTTAAGGATCCATTCACATGTTTGGCTGCCTCAGCTCTCTGTGGTGGGATGTGGAATCTGTTGTTCATGGGGAGAAGTGGCTTACCTCCTCTGAAAGCAATTCCCCATGAATGGGGGGCAATCTGGACTGATAAATACATCCGATATATATTTCCTTGTCGGAACCGAGTCAGGAGACTGGACGCCTTACATCATAGCCATCTATAACATTAGTAGTCCCTGGCTGTACATGGCTCTACTGTTCTCTACTGTATATAGTGTAGCCACGAAGAAGCAGGATATAGATCCCTATCAGAGTCCCATCTCCTGAATATATTTGCAGCAGGTAATCTGGACTGGATTTTCCAGTCTGGATTGCCCTGTGTGTATGGGCCCCAAAAGGATCAGATGTTAAGAATCCTTCTTTTTTTCTGAAAAGATCTGAGCTAGGAGAGCCAGGAGGCCCCTGATATAAGATAGATCCCAAATCTGCTGAAATTGTGGGGTTTGGCTGATTTAGCTCTAATTTGTATGGGCACCTTGTGAGTTAGCAGTAGGTTTAGTAGGCTTGCGCTTTGTTGGGTCTTAGATGTCTATATACGTTCCCCTTCGTTCTCACAAAGCATCTTATTGACTGAGACTGTGTTTTTCTTTGCAGCGCCTGCCAGCTTCCTCTGTGTATTTTGTTTTATTCTGTCTTTCCTTGTCCTTAGGATAACCTTGTGCTCCATAGGAAAGCAAACACCATTTCCCATGCCAATCCTTCAGCTCTCTGTCACGATCCTCCGAGATGTAGAATGGAATAAGTTTGACATCTTCCACTAAAAGGACTATGCTGGTCAATATACAGTGCTGTGCAAAAGTTTTAGGCAGATGTGGAAAAAGTGCTGCAGAGTAAGAATGCTTTTAGAAATAGAAATCTAAATACCATCAATATTTGGTATGACCTTTGCACTTTGGAGGAGGAGACCTGGAAGTGATGATATGGCCCCCATGGAACCCTGATCTCAATATCATTCAGTCTGTCTGGGATGACATGAAGAGACAGAAGGATTGGAGCAAGCCTACATCCACAGAAGATCTGGGCTTAGTTCTCCAAGATGTCTGGAACAACTTCTCTACCAAACTGTCCGAACTGTCCCAGAAGAATGGGTGAAAGATAAAGGGCAAAGGTGACACCAAATATTGATGGGATTTACATTTTTTCTTTTCTTCATTCACTTCATGTTGTCAGTTGACAAAAATAAACTATTAACACTTCTGTGTTTGACTATTTAAGAAAACACAACATAATCTTAGAGCAATGACCAATTTTCACCCTCCATAAATTATCTGGGGCAGAAGATCTCTCTCTGTCTCTGGACAACCCAACATGTCTGCACGTTACATGGACAAGTCGTTAATTTCCGGGGACACAATGTAATGCTTCATTTGTCCTGTGGGGGCACTGCAGGGGAATGGAACACTTACTGTCAGGTTTTGCAGCCAATTGCTGGGCAACTTGTGATATGCTAATTTTTCATGGGCCCTTCTAGCAGATAGCGATCATAATAGGACAAACTGTTGAAACTTAACTATGAGCATATCTACTCTTTGCCAGAGTCAACAGTTGTTTCATTTTTTGTACAGTATATGCATTATATGGTAAAGCTGAGTTACAACCAATATGGCCACCACCTCTAGTATCTATAGGGGATCTGCTTAGTTATGTAGCCATATGGAAGCAGGAGATTTATCACTGAGACTTATTACCAAGAAAGCTGAGTGACAACTGCAGTATAAGCTGTAATACTGTCACCTCACTCTCCCATAACAAATACCGGTAAATAATCCTTTATCATCTTATTAGAAATTGATAATTCATGAACTCTCCTTTATAGAAGATCCATCATCTCTCCTGACAAGTCTGTGTAACTAAATTCATGTATTTCCAATAGCATGAGGATTCTGGAGACTCGACATTGTACTGTTCCTCTGTTATTCCTCCTGGAAATGTATGAATAAATTGATTACTGTTACCAGTTGGGGCTGTGTCTCTACACTATGACACAGTCTTATGCAGTGTTGAATTCGGCCTTATTCATACATCCGTAAAATGCATTTCTCTATTTATTCAGGAATGTTTTTTCTTACATACCATGGGTCCACAAAAACCCCCCATAAATTTTAAAGAATGTTTTTTTTTTCTTGAAATAATGTTGAGGCATTATGCTAAAGAAAGTCTATGGGTCAGTGGGAAAAAAACTGTTAAAGCAAAGCAGAAAAACCTAGGAAATGTAAAAAAAAAAGTTGATCCGTTTTTCTGGGTGGTGCACTGTTTGAGATTAACCACACTAGACTATATAGGGACACACCCCTTTGGCAAGGGATGTTGTATCAACTTATTCATCAACTTCCAGGAGGAGCAACAGAGGAACACTGCAGCTAAAATCTCTAAGCAAAGGTTTTTCCATTTTATGGGACACACACCTATTTACTAAAACAAACATACCAGGTGAGTTGAGAGGTGAGAGATTTTTTAAAGTAGTAATTGTTATATGGCGGACCTAAAAAAAATAAAATTTGAAAAAAAAAATAAAAAAAAATTAAATTTTAGTTTTAATACACTGAAGTTTTAAAGCTTCAAATGGCTACCAAATGATCCATATACGATATTTAACACTGGAATTCACTGGGGTTGAATTAGATTTTACGATAAATAAGTAAGTGAACCCCTAATTTTGGGAACGTTCCTGGCTTTATGAGTCTGAACAGGGATAATCTGGAAATAGCTTCCAAAGAGACGCTGGGACCAGCAAATTAGGCGCTGATTGGCAAGGAGAGGGGCGTAAATAGCCGGCATTAATGTTCTCCCTCCAGGAGTCCGATGGCTTTCCACTACTAACTCATCAGCGCTGTAAATTATTAATACTGGAAAGGAAGAGGGGAGCCGTCTCCGAGCGCTGTCTCCTCCCTCTGTCATTGTTACATTTTTATGGCCTAAATGACATTTAACAGAAGGCTTAGGACAGGTTTAATATATACTCCGTTGGGGACAATTGCTACCAGCAGATGCTTTTGTCCCCGCTGCGGCGCAGAGAGTTAATGGGGACAGTCCTTTAGTGGATTTTCATTGAACTGTCCTCACGTAAAGAAAAAGCGACCCGACGCTGGTGACATGTTTAATAGGTTAAAGGGTCAGGCCCACGTTAGAGCAAACTAACCAACATGTTTAATGGGTCAGAAACACGAAGGGCCAAATTGACCCGGCTAATAACGGCCATGATTAATGGGCCAATAGGTCGGCTCCACTAGAAGCACACTGATGCGTTAAGAAAACCAGTTGGAAGTGAAGCCGAGGGTTCCTAATGATGGGACATGTTCCTGGGGTTAAAGGTCACTTCCACTGGGAGCAACTTTTATTAATGACGGAGGCGGACACATTTACCTATAGCGAAGGCGAAGGAACCTATAGGGCAAAATTAGTCCATACAATTTACATTTTCGGTAAAAGCTCCGCAGGGAATTAGGATCTCACCATACCTTAACTCAATGCAAGGAGTTGAAAGAGTTGGCGGCCGTGCGGTTAACCCTTTTTCTGCCTCTCTTCCTTGCTCTCTCCTTTTGTCCCTAAACTCTAATCCGTTGCTTATTTTTTCCGGCTAAGACTCAGCGGGATTTTTTTTTAAGTGCATACCAATGCATGACTCAATGCTATAGCAACCTTAAAAAATATTTCGAGGGTGGTGGGGGGGAGGATTAGAGATGTGGGGGTCCGGTCCCCTCTGTGTTGTGTATTCACACTGCTGTTTACTATCAAACAAGAGCAAGGAATTCAAATAGCTTTCAGTGACACGGGAGCTGGAGGGATTAAATCCAAGTAAAAGGTTTAATCTCACTTAGCAACCTTCCACACACAGTGTGAATTAGACGCCTTGGTTACGACGGCAGCGCCATGCAGCAATGCGGGGCTGGATGGAGAGGTGTGTAAAGGATCTGCTATTATCGCAGCTTTAATACTGGTAAAATTCCATCCATGCAGTAATATTATATCATAATAACTGGACTAAAAAAAAACTGTGTGTATAGTGTGGCGTTCCGAGAATAGACTATATAGGTAACACACTATGCATGCCATGGATCATATGGAGCCATAGAGGTTCCGTATGCGACCATTTGGGGCGCTGTTACTTGAGATCTAAGGCCGGTTATACACGACCATTTGCTTCCGAATTAAAGATACCGACGGCGCACAGGGGACACGTGGATGTCACCCGTGTACTGCCCATGCTCTGGCCACTTTTATTAAATGAATAAGAGCCACGGAAACAAGGGCCGCAAAATAGGACAGGAATAGGACCTGTTCTATATTTTGCAGCCCGGACTATCGGCCCTCACACGGGACCGTAAAATTCAAGGTCATGTGTATGGGCCCATAGAAATGAATCGGTCAGTGTGCACACTGAGCACGGCCACGGCCATTTGCAAGGGGCCTAACTTGTAGTTCTCAGATCTAATGCAGAATATATAAGACTATGTTCACACTTTCATCAGTGTCAACATGATGGACACTGCAATGGAATCCAATGTACCCCATTATAAGGTCATATTCACATATCCGCATATTCACATCTGTGAAAAACAGATCAACTTTTTAAAAAAAAATTGACTATACTTTTTATGTTCATAAAAAATGGAGGACACAAGGATGCCATCTGTGGTCTTTTTCATTGACCCATAGACTTGCATTGATGTGATCCACTCATGATCAGTGAAAAAAAAATGGATGTCTGAATAAGTAAATTGAATTGAATGGATCCATATGCAGTCTGCAAAAAATATGGATGGCATATGTATATGAAATGCAGTCGTGTGAATGAGGCCTTAGGCCAGCGATTCTAAACACAAGGTTTGGGAAACCTGCTAGCACTGTGCGAGTGAATAGGGTTAGTGTCTGCTAGAGATGAGCGAATACTGTTTGGATCAGCCGATCCGAACAGCACGCTTGCATAGAAATGAATGGACGTAGCCGGCACGCGGGGGGTTAAGCGGCCGGCCGCCGTCAAAGTGGAAGTACCAGGTGCATCCATTCATTTCTATGGTGCGTGCTCTTCGGATCGGCTGATCCGAACAGTACTCGCTCATCTCTAGTGTCTGCCATATAGATCTGGTACTCCATTATGTTTGGCTAGGGCTACATGGCGACTTTGACCAAAGATCGCAGTGACTAATGTAAGTGAAAGGAGTCGCACTGCGACTACAAGAGTGCCATTACTAGTCACAAAACATCCATCCATGCTTGATATGTACGACTAGACGTTGCAGTCACAGCCGCCTCAGGTTCACAATGTGACTCCATTCAGTTACATCTGTGAAGGAGGTATACAGTGATATTGGCGATCTATTGTCGCTATATAGCTTTCATCTTCCTGATCCAATGATGGAACAGATAAAGTAAAGGGAAGTGTGAACAGAGTTTAAGTCTCTCAGACTTATTGGGGCAGGCTTATTATACTGTCTAAAGGAAAATGGTTTAGTTGCCCATAGCAACCAATCACAGCGCAGCTTTCATTTTGTTTTCTACTTCTAAACAATGAAAACTGTGCTGTGAATGGTTGCTATGGGTAACTAGGCCAGGCCTTCTTCTAGGCAGTTTAATAAGTCTGCTCCAGTATATAATAATACTAGGGTCGGGTGGGCGCCTTCACACGGAGTTACGCTCCACGCATTTTGTCCATTTTACACGTGTAAAAATACACGTGTAATATGTAGTAAGCCATTGAGTTCAATGGCTTTTTTTTAACGCGCGTCTTTTTGCGTGTAAGCCATTGAACTCAATGGCTTACTACATTTACACATGTATTTTTACACGTGTAAAATGGACAAAAAGCACGGAGCGTAACTCTGTGTGAAGTCCCATATGGACTGGACATGGCTGGGCATTGTGAAGCCAGGCCCCTGGCCCATTCGGTATCAGATGAGCACAAATGTGAATGGTAGTTCATTATACCAGTACAATGGTGGCCATATACCCGCATGACAATTATACAATTATAGAAAGTTTAAAGCAAGCCATCTCCTCCCTCATGCCAGTGATGTGTATATATATATATATATATATATATATATATATATATATATATATATATATATATGTGCTACGTTCACATCTGCGGTTTTAATGTAAAATATGACGGACCCCAATTCAGTCGATGAGCCAGGTTCCTTGTGTATCCGCGGTTTACTCGTTGCCCAATGGACCCCAACGACAGAGAGGTAATGCTAATGGGAACGTATTGTCAGTGACAACTCTGGATTTTTACAAGACCATGGAGAGCCACCATTGTCATCACATGGACCATCATGTCTTGTATTGCTGGACAACCCCAAAACACATCTGGCCCCTTGCTAATATCCAATATGACTATCCCCGCACAGATCAACATCCAGCTTTCCAAGACTCTTGAATAACATCCATTTAAGACTAAGGTCACACATAGCAAAACGTCTCTAAAAAATGATGCTGAAATACGACAGAAAGAAACGCAACAAAAACTCTTGCGTTTTTTTAACTGCTGTTTCACTACGTTTTTAATTTTTCCCTCAAAAACACAGCTTTTCTGCAATACGTGGATGAGATCAAACAACATCTGATTCACGTTGGTGAGACTGTAAAACGCTGCATTTTTTTCCACTGAGTTTCTGCAAGTGTGGCCTCAGCCTCAGGGAGAATTCACATGGTGCAACTGGGTCCAATTAAAACTGCAGCAAACTGATACAGTTTAACTGCACCCAACTGCACTGTGTGAATGCACCCCGATGTTCACATGTTGCTGTTGTACTGCAGTTATTGTCACAAAATTTTTACCGCAATTTGTAGCAGTTTGGTGCAAATACGTCTTTATTAATATTACTATTGTCGCCCATTTTTTTCTTGAAACAGATAAAATTAATGAATGGCTAGGTAGTTAGCAATGATCTTCTACGACTGTATCTAAGTGTTATCTTGATATATTCCTGCAGAGCTGAAAAATAAAACATCCTTGATGTATAAAACTAAACCGATGCAGACCCGCAATGTGTATCTAAGCTTGCAGAGACAGGGGGCTCGGCTGCAAAAGTGCTGTCTCTATGGTTGCCAACGGAGAGAAACCAAGGAACGTTGACGGGACACTATACCATTGCTCGGGCTCTATTATGGGATATTTAAATAGGAAAGATAAGTAGGAGAGAAGAGGCAAAGTGGGAGCGAGAGGCCGAGAAGTGCTCTGCAAACAGCAACATTCGATAAGGTGCTTTATCTGCATCTGTGTTTGGGATAAGGATCAGAAGCACCTGTACACACACAGCTAACATCAGATCCCTGGGATTACCAACACCTTATTTAGGGCTGTGTGTGCCAGCAGGCCGCTCTATTATATGCCGCTCTAAGGATCCTGTCTTAAACATGTAACCTTATTTGTACAACATTTTATCTCCTCTTAGCTCCTGGCTTTGCCCTTCAAAATCCAGTATATATAAGGATATGCCAAGTGATCAACGGGCCAAGTACTGACAGAGCCGACTTTCTTTGTTCTATATATGTCTTCTAGGTTTCGGTTATCAGCAGAGATGTAACTTGAGGCTCCTGGGCCCCAATGCAAATTCTGCAGCAGGGCCCCATATTGGCTAGAAGCCATTTGATTTGCTGGCCCCTTCATTTGCACCTGCTATAGCTATGCTTTGTTTGGATACACACTGGTTAGCTGATGCAGAATCGCTGTTGCCTCTTTCCTGTGCTGATGGTCTCATGGTAAAGCTGGAGCTCAGTCCCATTCGAGTGAATGGGGTTGAGCTGCAATACCAAGCACAACCTCTACAATATATAGGGCACTGTCCTTAGTATTCAGTGAAGAGGCTGCCTCTGCAACCAGCAATTTTGGGGAATTTCCGAGTGTCGTACATCCGCCATTCACATATTGACAACCTATCCTAAGTTCAAAGCGTCTTTAAAGCGAATTTGGCTGTGACTTTCAAACTTTGCAAGGTCTACTATGGGAATCTTGCAGTGGATCCATCTCATCTCAGGTTTTTCCTTCCCCCAGCTTCAGATTCCAAATTTTATGCTAATGTGCTATCATCAAAGTGAAGGTCAACATGCCTGATCCTTCGTTCTTCCAGTTTCATAAGTAAAAAGTTGTGAGGCTCCTTTTGTATCAGAGCTCCATCCTGGAAAGGAGGTGATGTCACCAAATCCATAGACATGATGGTAAGAAGCCTGCTTAGTGCAGAACCTGAATAATGGGTTAATCTGATGAAGCTAGTCAGTAGACATCATTATCCAATCAATAGTCTCCAGATTGCTCCTCCATATTGATTTCAGCATTACTTATTACGTAAGATCAAGACAATTGGTAAAAATTACTGTTAGGGCTCATAGTTGCTTGAGATCCTCAAAGGCAGACTTATATTTTTATACATGTCTAATACGGACTACCCTTCCTGTTACGTAACAAGGAGCAGTGGCAATTATAGGCAATCGTACGACTTAGTTCTCAGGGTCTTGATACGTTCCTCTGTTAAGATCACAGGTGCATTTTGAGATCACTACACCCAAGGGTGGATAGAGACAGCAGAAGACCCATGTGCAAAACACCCATGCTCTTGGATAGCTCATCATAGAGCGCCCCCTTATGTCTGTCCAAGAACCAACTGGGAACTACATCATGACATTCATGAGCTCAGTGCCTTGCACACAGAAAAATCTGCTATGATGGTAACAGTGCACCCGTCCCCTTATATTCTGGGTCCCCATAAAACTGCACAGGTGGCATCTAAGATGTGCCTGAGATTGTATTATCATAAACCCCCAATGACCATATCTATATACAGTATATCTTAGCAATTTGTACATCTATAGACCCTCAAAGTCTTTGTGCAGCCCATAGGGCCCATCATGTGGGTGTAGCTGCAATGGTGAAAAGATTTATAATGTATTCGTATCTGTTCTGGTCAATGCATAGTTAATAATATGTAATCATTATGAAATATTCCCATTATAATATAGTAATATTATTAATAATTTGACTTCATTTGTATTGGAGCCTATGTTAAAAAAGCTATATAAAAAATATCAAAAATTGTGCGAGCTCCCGGCCATGGACGGATATTGTTCCATTTCTGTGAAAGTTCTAATTGTTACGCAGAAGCGTAATTGCAGTTAAAGCGCTTTACTTCTCCGGCAGCTGTTTCATGCCTATTCTGAGAATATTACACATGAAGTCTTTAGGGTGTCGTTGTGCGCCGATACGAAGCGGAGCAGGGGGCAGGAGAGAGCTGTTAGGAACAACAGCACGCAAGACTTTTGGAAATGAAAAATCGTTTTAATTCGAAGGCTCGGAGCAATAACGAGAGGGGTCCTCGTAAATTTCTCAGCCCTGTGATAGATATCGGTCATAAAGGAGAATCCACAGGAAGTATTTTATTAGTCAGGGAGGAGGGACGGATATCACTTGTTCTCTTTACGGCTTTGAATGCGCTTATCGGATAGAAGAGGCTTTTAACTCATTCTGTTCTTGAAGGGGTTAACGTCAGGCCTACTAACTTTTGATAACCCTATACAAATAATGTATATATACAATTTTCCGGTTATAATAGGAGAAGGCTATAGGAATAGACACGGCTATTGGAGACAATAATTATGGATGCAGTAAGAACGCTAGCATGCATGATGTTATAAAACGCAATATGGGCAATATCTCGGATTTTATGTAGAGTTTTCTTGCCAACGTTTACGAGGCAAAACCTCTCCAACAAATCACACACAATAGTTGAGACTTAGAAATACACGTAAATGACTATTGTAGTGATTCGCTTGTAACCCAGTTCAAAGGGGGCTGCACTGATTCCGAGGGATGCTCTGGGTACACGTACTGCATCAGGGTGTAGTTTTATAAAGGGCTGACCTATTATTGTCTTCTCTTCTTATCACTTGTGATTTATTGGCTTATTTTAACATAGTCTTTCTTGAAATGATTATTTATCATGTATAGTCCCATATGGTCAAGGGGCAGGATAGTAGAAAGACATCCACTGATACTCAATGCTGGAAATCTATGTGAGATATTGGATACTAGATTCTTGATACCTATTCATATATCGCCCAGATTTTTAGCCTTATTGCTAAATTGGTTGTGTAATACATGCTTGATTTATATGTAGACACCCCTACTCTATGAACTTCTATGTTTAGCTTGACCTTGACATGTGTGTCCATCTGGCAAGAGCCATTTCTAAGGGGACTATCAAGGCATCTTCCTCAAGTGCAGGATATCCAAGGGACTGCCACACATACATAACTTTACCATTTTAACGGACGGCTAAAGGTGGCCATAAATCGTAAAAAAATGTTCTTTTGGTAGACAGGTGTTCCTCCCGACATATCCATTCAGATACCTACTTGGTTCCATGACTACAGAATAGGTAGAGTGGTAAGCCACTGCTGGACACAACTTGTGGCAATTTATCTGCGATGAAAACAAATGATGGGTCAAGATGGAATTCCACCAGTACCCTTCTTCAGATGATGTCAGGGGAGATTTGGGAGACCCTCATACACAGTTGGCGAGTCCCACCACAATTGTTTGGTTTGGCCTACTTGGCTCCATTATGGCTCGGAGTCAGCCCACCAGAGTACCACATGATCTACTGGTGGGCCCAAGCTCTAATACAATAATGGTCCAGTAAAACTAGACAACTTATTTGAAGGACACTATGGACTGTTTCCTAGGGCTTGTTGAAGGATGGGCCCCCAATCCATTTTATATGGTTTTTTGAGTCCAAGGAATTCCAGTTCGACATTTCTTTGAGTCCTTGTGTCTCACTTCCAACTAGTTCTCCAATACTTCATTACAGTCTTCTCAGACAGGATAGATCCAGTTTTGGTATCATATCTGGTGCTAAGTCTCCTCTTGCTCTGAAAACTTCCTGTGGGGTTAAGGCCTATAGTTCAGGCTTCCTGAAGCACGCTTAATATGAGCACCATAGTCCCATTCTCTGGCCCTATAATCAATGCAGTAGTAAAACAATTAAACATGTTTGTGGATACACAGAAGGAAATGAAGGGCTGGAGAGAGACAGCGGAGCAGCAGAAAGAGAGATATTGAAAGAGCAAACATGGAAATGAAATTGCTAAGGAAAAGTGAAGGACCAAATTTAACGCTAGATGTGAGCTGCATAGATAAAGAATTAGGCGTTCATTAAACAGATGGTCAAGAGCGTCCTCACATCCTCTGAGTGTATACTCATCATGAATCATCAACTTCACCGGCACAATTATATGTACATAATAGCACAACTATATCATATGGCTATAGGTCTGGGGAATATGTGTTACCATGTGATGCAGCCAAGTGTTATGATGATAGATAGATTTATAGATATGAGATAGATAGATAGATAGATAGATAGATAGATAGATAGATAGATCACATCAAGATACATGCTGGCATTGATCATTAACCAGAGTACTGTTTACTATGGGGTCTTTACCCTTCTATGGACATCCCTGAAGTGTCAAATCTGGGCCCTGTTGTTAAATCTGTATATGGCCCCAACATAACATGTTCTATGTATAACAGTATTAGGCTTTGGGCCCCCTTAGGTGACCTCTACACCCTTCTACATTCTCCATGGTATATAAGTAAAGCCTTTAACCTCTGATTCTCATTTGGGTCTTACTTTTTCTACCATCCTGATCTTATACATGTGACTGGTACTTACAGACTAGCAGCTAATAAGCCACCCTCCTTCTCAATGAGAGGGGTTGCTCTGACTGCAAATACAGCTCCGGGTATATATAGATATTTATAGTATTAAAGAATTGGGAAAGAAGAAACACATGTGGCATTCACAACCACATATGAACATGAGATATTGTTTCATTTATTGTTTAGACAACTTGCGTTCTTTGAAATTTCGTGAGTAATAAGTTTACTAAGAGACAACATTGTGACAAATGGAGAATTATTTCTGCAAACCATTATATTCTGCATTTTCCTGACTATTCACCAAAATTTTAATTTCTTAAAGAAAATCTCTCTTGGATAAGCAATAGTCTAAAAATTAGAGGCATTATCCAGCTCTTAAAGGGAGTCTGTCAGCAGAACTCAGCCTGCAGATAGATAGGTTAAGGTCACCTGAATCAAACCATGTTTTCCCCTTGTGAATTGTTGCCTCTCGTATGACAATATGTGAATGATCTCTTTGAAGCAATGGTGACTCCCTTGTGGTTCCAAATAGTTTATATGCAAAAACAGCTTTCTTTTGGTAATGGAGGCAGCAATTCATGAGAGGAATACAGTGCTGGATTGAGGTAACCTATCTATCTGCAGAGCTGGGTTGATATGCTGGGTTCTGGTGACAAACTCCCTTTTAGGGTGGACTAACACTGGTTTGTTGATACGGGTTTGACCCGAAATTGTATCCATTTCATTATTCCTAGAGGCCTATTGACTTGTACAATCAGGTGACTGTGCATGGAATTGCAGTTCTATGCCTGTGTAAGTAATGTAGGGATGCAGTACTTTTGTAGCCCCTGATATAGTGACTAAATTGTCACAGCGCCTCTAGATGGCAGTTAATATGGCCTATTGGATGCTTCAATATTTCTTAAAGCAATTGTACCTCTTTCTGGGAAAACTCTAAATAGCTGATAAATTCACCGTTATATATGTATCTCTTTCAGGCTTTTTGCAGCAAAATGCAGCGGTTGCATGGAGAAGATCGCCCCCACGGAATTTGTCATGCGTGCCCTGGAGTGTGTGTATCACCTGAGCTGCTTCTGCTGCTGTGTGTGTGAACGACAGCTAAGAAAAGGAGATGAATTTGTACTGAAGGAGGGACAGCTTTTATGTAAAAGTGACTATGAAAAGGAAAAGGACCTTCTAAGTTCTGGGAGTCCAGATGACTCAGATTCTGGTGAGTAGAAAAGTTTAAGGCAAAAAAAAAAAAGTTTTTATACCACAAGTAGAGATGAGCGAGTACTGTTCGGATCAGCCGATCCGAACAGCACACTCGCATAGAAATGAATGGACGTAGCCAGCACGCGGGGGGTTAAGCGGCCGGCCGCTGTCAAAGCGGAAGTACCAGGTGCATCCATTCATTTCTATGGAGCGTGCTGTTCGGATCGGCTGATCCGAACAGTACTCGCTCATCTCTAACCACAAGTTGTCTCAGTACCGAGATCCTTAGTGATTGACTCTGATCTGTGCTGAAACCTGGAAGGAAGTGTTTAGTTTCCCTGCAGCACCACCACAGGACAAATCAGGTATTACACAATTCCTTTTGAAGTCCATGAGCTGCCCCTGTGATGCCCAAACATGATGAGTCCCCCAGAGAGGACATGTTCTGTATAGTCACTTTCCATTGTAACAAATAGATGAGGATCTTGAACTCAAGAGAACTCTGAATCCCCTGATATGGAATTTGACAATGAATTTTCTAAACTGTACAAACCCTTTAATCTTTTTTTATAAGTATATAAAATCTCTTTATAACATATAACAATATGTCACATTGTTTGACATATATTACTGTGTATGCTACAATGTATCAAAGCTCCTGCTTCTTTCTACATATTTCTTTTCACGCTGTGAATCCTGTTTGTTTTTATAGCAAGCAAAGTAAGCAAATTACCCATGGACTGAAGTAGATTATTCTAGAGAATTCAGAAACAGCTGACATGTCAGAGACAGGCTAGAGAATATCAGGACGCCTAAAGGGCACCAAAAAGTAAAAAAAAAAAAAAAAATCATTATTTTGTATGTATATCTTCTATACTGTGTTATACTCTCTGTACACGGAGTCTCGTAGGTTATTCTGCAGCACAATGCTATTCCTCTTTGTATGGTATATATGCCAGAATGATATATCTCCATACCCCCTCACTCACAGCATGACATTATATATCTCTGCAGGTTCTTATAACTCTAGCATTTTATTTTATAGCTTTGCATATTACAATATTGCTGCTCAAGTCATTATATCACTGCATGTTATTACGTTGCTGTTCAAGGTATTTTATGGCTTTGCCACGTTTTTACACAGATGTCTGGTGGTCCAGAATGTAAGAGACTGTCTATGTGATATATATGGCTGTGTAAAGTCAAGCCAGTGATTCTCTATGGGCTCATTCACAGAAATGACTTAAAATTTGCAACAAAAAAGATACAAAATTTGCAATAATTTGTTAAGCATTTTTTGTCTACTATTCTTTCTCTTCCTTCTTTTTCTCCTGATTTTCCTTCTTGTTTTTCTTCTTGTTGTTTTGTCTGCTCTTTTTTCTTCCTCTTCCTTTTTTACCTCCTGCTTTTCCTTCTTTTCCTTCTCCTTCTTCCCTTTCTGTTTTTATTCTTCAATAATATTTTGTCAGTTCTATTTTTATCCCACTTCCTATTTGTACTTCATCTCCTTTTCCTTCTTCCTTTTGTTCTTCTGTCTTGTGTTTTTCTTCCACCTCCACCGACCTCTTCTTTTTTCCTATCTTTTTTTTAGCTACTGATTTCTCTTCTCCATTGGCTTCTTCTTCTTGTATATTCCTCCTTATTTTTCTCTTTCTCCTCATTCTATTTCAACATTTTTATCTGATGTTTTCTCTCTTCCTCTTCCCTCTTTTTCTCCAACTGATCCTCTGTTTCTTCCTTTTAGTCCTATTCTGTCTGTAGCCCAAATTTGCTCCTTTGCAGGTAGGTTCACATCATGATGTACCTGCTGGGGCTAAAACCTGATGCATTGTCCTCATGTAAAGGCTGACACCTATTGCTGCTAACTAGAGATGAGCAAACAGTAAAATGTTCGAGGTTCGATATTCGTTTCGAGTAGCCCCTCAATATTCGACTACTCGAATCGAATATCGAATCCTATTATAGTCTATGGGGGGAAAATGCTCGTTTCAGGGGTAGGCAACATTCGATCAAATTATACTTACCAAGTCCACGAGTGAGGGTCGGGCTGGATCCTCCGAGATGTCTTCTCTGTGCAGCTTCCCCGCGGCGTCTTCCGGCTCTGAATTCACTCTGCCAGGCATCGGGCCTGGGCAGAACCGATTGCACATGCTAGCACTACAAGCGGACATGCGCAGTCAGCTCTGCCCAGGCCCGATGCCTAGGCAGAGTGAATTCAGAGCCGGAAGACGCCGCGGGGAAGCTGCACGGAGAAGACTTCTAAAGGTAGGAGAAGAACCAGCGTTGATTGGCCGACTGTATAGCATTCGGCCAATCAATGCTGGTTCTGCATCAAACTTTTCCATTCGAATAGCGAGTGGTACTCGATCGAGTACAAGTATTTCGAATATCTACTCGATCGAACACTACTCGCTCATCTCTACTGCTAACGTAATGGAGAATAACCAGACAAAAAACCTTGCTCATATGTGGTCTTTTTACCTATATTACAGTAAAGAGTGATGATGAAGATGGTGACATAAAGCCAGGAAAATGTCATGGAAGTCAGGGGAAGGGCAGCGATGATGGTAAAGACCCAAGAAGGCCAAAACGACCACGGACAATCCTCACGACGCAGCAGAGAAGGGCATTTAAAGCATCTTTTGAGGTGTCTTCAAAGCCTTGCCGAAAGGTATCGTCCTTACTTTCTTAATGTCAACTAGCTCAATTTCATCAAATCCTGATCTCATTTATAAAATTTGATGTCTGGACAGAGTAGAGTTATAGGACATCCTTCTCAAGAAAAAATAATACTCTCCTTTATGCTGTAATATTACTGATTGTAACTCATAATCTTATGTATATGCATTTACTGATGTTATATAGGATGATACCTATGATATTGAACATAACCATTTCCTAACAATTTCACAGGTCAGGGAAACGTTAGCAGCCGAAACAGGACTTAGTGTGCGAGTAGTCCAGGTGTGGTTTCAGAACCAAAGAGCAAAGGTTTGTCATAGTCTTTAATAAATACGTAAAGTTGTATAACATTGTACATCACATTGTTACTGAGTGTTTTCTATAATTCTACCAATCAGATGAAGAAATTAGCGCGGAGACACCAACAACAGCAAGAGCAACAAAATTCTCAGAGACTCGGTCAAGGTAACTAAAATAATTGTTGATAGCAGCTTTATCTTTGGCTTTTTCCATAGTACTTTATGTATTTATGTTCTTTATGCATATCTGTTATCAATATATTGACTTTGGGATAAGAACTAGTGACCCATAAAATAGCCTTTTAATCCTGCCTTACTCTTACCCTTGTTCTCTACCATCCATAATTCATGTAGGCCACGGGTGCCCAATACGTCGATCGCGATCTACCAGTCGATCGCAATGGACGTATGGGTCGATCGCGGGATGCAGCCAGGGATCCCCGCTGTCTGCTTCTTCACAGCACAGGCTGAGAGTTATCTCTGGACACTGGCAGGCTGGGGCTGTGGCAGCCCCGCCTGCCAGTGTCCGTAGATGACTCTCAGCCTGCGCTGTGAACAAGCACTTGCAGGCCGCTCTTAGGGATGGAGGGGGCCAGGGTGCTGCTTCTTTACAGCGTAGGCTGAGGGTCATCTCCGGACATTGGCAGGTGGGGCTGCCGCAGCCCTAGCCTGCCAGTGTCCAGAGATAACTCTCAGCCTGTGCTGTGAAGAAGCAGACAGCGGGGATGCCTGGGCGGCCACCTCTCACGATCCGCCTGGCCACGCCCACATGCCCCTCCCCACCCACAGACACGCCCACAAGAAGTGGGTAGTCGATCTTAGGGCTTGGTCATTTAAAGAAGCTCACATGCTGACAAAGTGTGAGCACCCCTGATGTAGGCCAACCTTGTCTTCTAAATATAGAACTATATTGTCTACTCATTTACATCCTCTAAGTGTTATCATATCCCAGTAGGGACCGCTATGGGTCCTCATCAACCCCATTTTTTCATTTAATGGATTTAATGTTTCTTAGCCAATGTATGTTCCTTTATTTGCACATATGATTCTGTGTGATTTTGGGTGATACATTGTGGCTTTCTTAATTTATAGTATGTATCTGTAGAGCGTAAGCTTAAGCTTCCACTTTTGTAAATATAGCATACTAATCTAAACTCATATTTGACCATATAAAAGCACAGTTTTTGAAAGAATCCCAATGAATACTAATAAATCCCATATTAAAAATATGTAAAACCCATACAGGAAGAGAGAAAAGGTAGCTTGAACAGAGCCTACATTTAATTCAATGAAGCTGAAAATATTTCACAAAAAAATTCAACCTTGAAAATCCTTCAAGATTACCAGTAAAAAAACACAACAGCAAAATTTACAAGTAATATCTTAAACCTTATATATCAGTCTTCATCAAATACCATATATCATATGATGCCAAAACCTTAGCCATAACCAAAACCATCGTAAAAGCCTTATAAATCTGTCCAATATGTAAAGCTGCCTAAAAATAACATCAATATAATTTGAGCCCTATCCAAAATAAAAATGTTTCCCAAACTTTATCCATCAGAACCTTAAACTTAATCCCAGTCCTTTGTAAATCCTTAATTCTAGTTTAAGTCCTTCTAAATCTTTAACCCAAGTATTGTGTGTGTCCTGTATGAGGAACTCTATCCGAAGAGCTAAACTTCCATCGAGGGCAATCGGCAATGTTAACTTACACCACTGTAATAATTTCCAGCAAATTACCAGGAATATTCTCGCTTATCTTGCCTTGAAGCTGTGTGTCTGAAATTGTGTTTCAACCAGGCTGTGACCCTAATATATATCATAACCCCCCTAATCCATTAATACAATAGATTTGCAACTTTGTGAACTTTTTTTTGCCTTTTTATAGTGTTTTTTTATTTGTATCCTGTCAAATAGAAGGGATTGTCTGAGACTGGAAAAACTATCTGCTGATTTACTTGAATGTGCAATACCAGAAATTGCCTACAGACAGGAGTGGCACTGTTTCCAGAAACCAATCAGACTGCTTTTTTTCTTATCTTTGACAATCCTGTTAATTTCAGTAGATTTTTGTGCAAAGAAAAATTGGGTATTTGTGTCTAGCTAGTGTTTGATGGAATATAGTATGACAAAAAGTTAGCAGACAAATGATAGACAGATAACAAACTTTGCAGGACTGAGTGCATTAATGTGGCTCCTTGTCACCCGTCAGAGGTCATGTCCAGCCGCATGGAAGGGATGATGACCTCATACGCCCCACTGGCCCCCCCACAGCAACAGATCGTCACGATGGATCAGAACAGCTACAGCACAGACCCCTTCCAGCAAGGACTCACCCCTCCACAAATGCCAGGTGACCACATGAATCCTTATGGTAAGCTGCGTGCACCCTGTACAATGACACTAAGTATCACCAAGTATAGAATGCAAATGATAACGCCTGTATGGACGCAGTGGAAGGAGAGAGGTTGTCAAGTCTCTATGTCTATGTAACTGGAACTGTCCAATTGAATCTGGTCATATTATTCACTTTTTATATTTTCGTGCTCCCTTATGTTTGGGAAAAAGCATTACAATGTTTGGTGGGAGGTTGGGGAATTGATGTTTCAGGTAAGAGTTATGTAAAGTTGCATCAAGCTGAACTCTAAGCAAAAGCTAAATATCTAGTTTTTGTTTGGAGTAGTCGTACCCTCTCTAAAGTGTCACCTACATCATTAGGAGATCCATGGTTATCTTCTTGAAGCCAACTTTCATGCCAGGTTCTGCGAAGTGGTTGATATATCCTGCCCAAGAACCAGTATAGGAAAGAACTTGTACATATAAGTTCAGTAGGTTACTTCTTGTACTGGTAGCGACTAGTTTACTATATAGTACTAGTACTATGAAGGTCTCAGTAAGGAATGACCACCTGGGTGAGACTTTAGGGATGGGCCTGTCTACAAGACCTCAATTTCAGGTGCAACTTTGGGGGCATGAACCACACTCAGACACACAGTCAAGGCAATTTATGCTTAAAAGAGTGGTTGAGTTTATGCTTATATTCCATTTACCTCCTCCTTATTATCCATTATTGAACCTCCATAGCGCTCTTGAGTGAAGGCTTTAATTGTGTTGAGTTTTTCACGTACCTGGAATCTGAACCCTACCAAAAAAGGTTGAATTACATAGTGGAATCCATCGTACAAGCATTTGGGAAAATTATTTTCTCTATACGCCTTCTGGTTTTCCCAACTGTCCACTTGAGCCATTTGTGACGTGTCAGCCAAAGCTTACCAGAAAGGGTATATATACACTGACTGATGAGTGTTGGGAGATCCTACTACTGAGAAAAGTGGTGGACACTGAATTACATGAAAATTGTTAGCAATTTTCTGTGGGATTGGAAACAGTGCTGCAAAGTAAGAATGCTTTCAGAAATAGAAGGGTTAATAGTTTATTTTCTGTCATTTAAAAAAGGAATGAATAAAAAAAGAAGACTCTAAATGCCATCAATATTTGGTGTGACCTTTGCCCTTTGCCTTCCATCATTTCTTCCTTAGTACTTCCAGGCAGTGTTTGAAGGAATTCAGCAGCGAGGTTGTTACTGCCATCTTGGAGAACTAAGCATAGATCTTCTGTGGATGTAGGCTTGCTCCAATCCTTCTGGCATTTCATGTAATCCTAGACAGACTTGATGATGTTGAGATCAGGGCTCTCTGAAGGCCATGTCTTCACTTCCAGCACTCCTCCTCCAAGGGGAGCTCACCCCAAATACTATAATTGGGCAACTCAGTCCACCATCTCTCCAACCCACATGAACAGGAGCTCGTATAAAGTAATGGTCAAGCATGCTCTATGACATTCAAGCAATTAGTAGTAGTCTAAGCAGTCACACTCCAACTTATCTGTTATCTATTGGAATACATCTTTGACATAGAGCAATGCATTCTTTGACCCTATAGATTGTTATTTCACAATGAAAATATCTACAGGATACCAAATAAATGTCAGAAAGTTGTGGGTCCCATCACTGGAACCTGAATAGGTTCTCTCAACCCCTATCTATGGGCCATATCTATAGAGGGTGCAGTTGTAGCATCCACTACCATGCCATGGACCCTGAGGTGTCCTTCTTGCAATATAAATACACTACTATTCTAAATGGCATACGGTAGGTAGGGACCCCATTACAGATTTTTCATTTGGACCTACGAGCTTCAAGTTCCTGGCCACCTCTGCTGGTGGAGATTGAATGGAGACTTGACCGTGCATTTCCATTGTTCTCCTGGAGATCAGTAGCTCCATTAACATCTAGACTTGTATAGAGAGAGCCATTCCTCCACTCATTTTCAGCAGCCACCTCACTAGTTGGGATTGGGGTCTAGGGAGTTTTGTTCTGGAGAGGTGGGACCCACATCTTTGTGGCTTTTACTGTATATCTTATCCAGTGGATGTCCCATACTGTAAATGCTTAAGATGGGAATGCACCTTCAAGAATTCAGTAACAAAGTAATATTGTAGAATCAGATTGTTTAGTTAATATTCCACATATATTGGCTGTCATGATATGTAACAGTAAATCAATGAGGTTGTATGACACTAGAAGAAAGGACATAGCACCACTCTTGTCCCTAGTTTGTGCCTTGAATGTTGCAGTACCAGCTCATGGCAGGAGTGGCGCTGAGTTTAATAATCAAATTGTTAAAATTCTGCCAAATTTCACAATTGTTTGTCATTTTTTGTGACCCATTAAGTGTTTTAAGTTTATTAGTATTTTTTACATTCTATTAATAATGTTTTTTTGCGTCTCCACCAGGTAATGACACCATATTTCACGATATCGACAGTGATACCTCTTTAACAAGTCTCAGTGACTGCTTCCTGGCTTCCTCAGAAGTCAACTCAATGCAAGCCAGAGTGGGAAACCCCATTGATCGACTGTACTCCATGCAGAGTTCCTACTTTGCATCATGAGGACTTCCGTCAGCTTGGCCCCTACAAAAACAATAAAAAAAATATGGACCTTTAGAGACTATCAACAGCCATATCTGTGCAGTTCTCCTTCCCCCACCAAACTGAGCAGTGAGCAAAAGTTCGGAACATACCAAGAGATTGGATCATCTCGGCCCCTGAGAAGTTTGGAAAAAGCATGAGCAGCGACCTCAATTTTTTTTTCCATTTGCAACGAACGATTATTGTAAAAAAAAAATGGAAAAATACAGTATTTGTATAGAATTGTGTACAAAATAGATTTTTTTTCCCCTCTAGAATATTGGAAAACTGAAGCCACTGATAAAAGGTTTCCCTTGTCTTCTCTGAAACTGCATGAGTGTCACCGTGATGTGGAATTATCAAATTTGAACTGTGACAAGTTATTGTAAATGTGACGTTTTAAACTATTTTTTTTGTTTTGTTTTGTTTCTTTCTATATTTTGGTTTGATTTTCTCCATAGACAAGAAGGGTAGTTTTTAGCCATTATATCATACGAGCAGACAATGATTTCTCAGAGTCATTGCCGTCACAGGAAGGACTGCATGTTTTCTGGAGAGAAATCCATTTTTTTTTTTAAATTAATGGTCTTATGTTCCTTTAAGGTGCTTTAAAGATGAAAAAAAAAAAGAAAAAAAGAAAAAAAAACAACCAACAACTTAATTTAATAAAACTTACAACAGTAACGGATTCTGTCATTTCGTAATTTCGGTCAAATGAAAAAAAATTTTTTTACATTGTTAAAAAACCGATTTCTCAAAATGACCCTTGTTTGCTTCAGTTTGTACGGGAGTCACATTATTGTCGACTATGTCGCTGGTTGTCATATGTAAATATTGTATCATTGCTATAATAGTAGTAGAAGGCCTAAGTCACATGTCCGCAATTTATGTACGTACGCTGATGTATTGTTTATGTCACATACACATCCATTCATTTATTCAGACATCTGAGGGTCATCCATGGACAGCAGAAGATCAGAAATAAGCAGGGTGGAGTATTGTGATTATCACAGGCAGCGGGTGAAGTGTGAATACGGCACAACCAGCACCGCACCTCCCATGAGGCGACCGCTTCAGGCAGCGCTATGCCAGGGCCCCAGGGAGGGCAGCATTTTTTCTTACCTAAGCCAGTCCAGGACAAGCTGTCCTGGACTGGCTTAGCACTGAGCGGTGGATTGGGGAGGCCACTGGAGCAGCGCTGCTCCGGCAGCCTCCCCTCACGCTCAGGCAGAGAGCAGGTCCTCTCCGTTCCTGCTCTCTGCCTGCGAACACCGCTAAGCCCCGCCCCCTTTGCTTAGCCCCCTTTGCTTAGCTTTCTGTCGTTCGCCTTGGGCGGTGAAAGAGGCAGGTTCACCCCTGGGCACATCACAGTACATTGTATAATAGCCATGCTTGATATTGCTGCTCAGATCCATTTACTTGAATAGGACTGAGCTGCACAAAGACCATGTGACAATTAACACGATGTCATCAGCTCAGGGATTAATGTGATGTCATCAGCTTCTTAAAACAGCTGAGTCAGCAGGTCCCAATCTGATGCTAAAGATAGGCATTTCATTTTTCAGCTAAGACCTGACATAGTGCACCACACCAAAAAAAAAACACAGCAAAAACAAACACAGCTTTTTTCCCCCATAGTTTTTTGCTGCGTATTCCTTCCCTTACTAAGGCTGGGGGCCCACATTGCGGAAAAGCAGGGGTTTTTTTTGTTGCAAATTTTGCTACAGTGTTTTGAACCAAAATCAAGAGCGGGAAGGGAGAAGTCTAAGAAATTCCTATATATTTCCCATTCCTTTTGTGGCCACTCTGCAATAAAAACTCACTTTGCTGGTGTAAAATGCAGCGTATTTATCTGCTACACTTCCGCAATGTGGGGCCTTGGCCTTAAAGGGGTTGTCCAGGATAAACTAAGAATTAACCTGTACACAAAACCAACTCCCCCTGCCTAACTTCTAATTTACTTCAATTTAAAAAAAATATATAATTACCTATATCCCTGGAGTGATCATGCAACCACTCCAGGGACACTTTCTGATAATCCGGTGATGTTCCATTTTACCACGAAATGGAACCTCACCATTACTCCCCCCCATCACCATCAATACTTACCAAGCCTTCCTATGTCTGGGAGCGGCTCCTCCCCTCTTCCTCTCTGCTAGTAGTGGGTGGAATAGGTTAGCTAGGGAGACAGTGGAAGCGTGTGAGGGGAAGTAATGGGTGGGATCGCTAGGCTAGGGATACGGGGGAGGGTCTAGTAATGGGTGGGATCTCTATTCTAAAGAGCCGGGGAGGGTGAGGGGGGCTAGTAGTGGGCGGGATAATTTAGTGGGTGAGGGGGGCTAGTAGTGGGCGGGATAATTTAGTTAGTTAGACAGGGAGGGGGAGTGCAACAGAGTGAGGGGCGGCTGAGTGAGAGGGAACTAGCGAAGGTAACATGAAGCTGCACAGCAGGAAGCTACACCAGTAAACAAATGCAGAGGATGCAGCAGCAACCAGAGACACCCAGAAATCACTACAAACACTGCACTGGTATATTAGTGTACTTATTAATCCATTACTAGCACTAACAGACCTTTCTAAAAAAAGATTTTGTGTCTGGAAAACTGCTTTAAAGAGTCACAATGTAACTAAGAAAACCAAAAACGAATGACTTCCTTCCTCCTAATCCAGCAGTATTGAGGTGTTCCTAATTTTATAGGTGATCAGTACAAGACATGGGCTCAGTGGTCGTGTGTGTGTGGTCAATGTCCATCACTGAGCAGTGGTACAGTACGTGATCATTGAGACCAGTGACTGCTTGTAATGGTCACATACGATCCAGTTATAAACAAGGACTGGTCGGCCACTGAGACATCAGTATCAAAGGTTTCAGCATATGTTTTTCTTTTTATTTTATAGCATTTGCATCTCTTTTTAGATTTTTTTTTTTTTTTAGAAACTGGATAATCCCTAGGAGTCACAGACTGGATTTTAGCTTTTACTTCATTAGACGATTGACAATGATGAAAATACACAGCAGGTAAGTGAACTAGAGATCAGAAATGTTATCATAGAAACAATACAGATTTCAGATCAAATTCTGATTCTGATGAATGAAAGTTGCATTGTGATTGGTTGCAATGGGCAGCAAAGAAGTTGTGTTGCTTTAATATTAAGGTATAACAACAATACTGGTAAACTGCCCAATTATTAGGTGGTGACTTACACGTAATCTTAAAACGCATACATCCACTCAATTATGTAAGATTTGTGGTTTATTAATAGGGCGAACTGATTCGTTCCAAGCCCGAATATTCCAAATTGTTTTGTCTGTATGGAAATGGAAATTGGCAATTTGTCTTGGATTAACTAAAATGGCTGCTGTGACATGCATTGCAGTAAATTATTATACTCTTGGGTCTCTTCAGAGGTAGAAAAATATATAAAAAAAAGTTCGCCACGGGGCCCCGCCATTCCTAGTTATGCCACTGATACTCACCCTTCCTCTTTTGTGCCTCCTTGTGGCGCTCTCATGGTCAAATCATGCATCCAGGGTCACCACTGAAGCTTTTGATTGGCACACCAGCAGCCACATTGGCACACTCAGTATGACGTCATGACACTCGGCGGCTCATGTAAGCACTGAAGCCTAATCACAGGATGACCCCAGACACCTTATGTCAATAAAAACCTGAGAGACACCACAGGGAGGCCCAAAAGAGGTGAGGGAAGGTGAAAATAAATGTTTTTGGGTTTTTTTCACCTCCCCGGGCTCCTCTTATTATACTTTGAGGTTTGCAGAGACCCAAACTATAATAATTTCTCTTCCGGTTCTATCCGAAGTTGTTCAAACCAAAACTAAGCAGGGACCAAAATCAACCGAACTCAAAATGAAACGAGTTAAGAGAACATTAAAAAGAGAAATGAATAAGTGTCTGATCACTAGTGTTAAAAAAAATAAAAAAAGTAAAAAAATATATATATATTATACTGAAATTCTAAATTAAAGAAATGTCATCAGGTAAGGTTCGCCAATCTCTATTTTTTGACAATAAGTTTCCTTCCTCTGCATTGTGCTATACTATAATATACACACTATACAACTTCCTTGAAGAGGGCAATGTAGGTTTAAGAACTATGAAAATATGTGTACTTTATCCAGAAACAGCACCACACTTGTCTATGGTCAGTGCCTTATATTCAAGGTCAGCCCCATTTAAGTCACTGGTGTTGAGCTGCAATACCAGTCTCAGCCACTAGACAAGAGTGGTGCTATGTTTGGAACAGAAGCAGATCCTTTTTCTTAAGCGCCTACAACAGTAACATGTAAGATTATGGCAAGTCCTTGTTTTTTTCTTCTCATTTTACTTTTCTCATAAAATTAATTTAAAGGAAATGTGCGGTTAAATAATAAACTATCCTTACACTCTTCAGATTGTAGTGTTTCTTTAAAGGAGTTGTCTAGGATCTGAAGATATATCATACTGGTGATCTATCCACAGGACAGATCATCAGAATCAGACCAATTGCTGTTCGACAACTGGACCCAACACCGATCAGCTGATGTCACTGTCGGAAGTTGTATATAAGGTATACAGCTGGAAGAAGTCCCAGGTCATACACTCTAGTGGTGGTGCCTGGAACTGTAAACCCACTGTTTAGCATTAATTATCTTTATATTCTGGAGAACCCCTTTAACATTTTACAAGGGGTAAGGTGGAACAAATGTATACAATCTATTGAATCTCTAGGATATATCCTGTGATTCCCTGCTGTATATAAGCTTATTTCTTTCCATTCTTTAGCTTTCAGTAAGCATTCTTATATTGGAACATACAAAGTAAGAGAATAATAATGTGACTTTTATAACTACTTATACCAGATCTTGAAATGTCAGTCATCAGAAATAACTAGATTCCTCGAGGGAGGGGCATAGCTAAGTGGGGGTGGTGCCAGAGACATACAACAATCCAATCGTCCTTCATGAGAGCCCACTTCTATCTATAGGAACTTAATTCAGGATAAGGGTTATCTTCAGTTTCATGATGGTGATCTGCCCTGGCTTTAGTTTCCATATTATTAGTATTTCACTATAATAAAATTATTATTTATTAATATTTTCTATTTTTTTTTTTTTAGAACATGGAGAATGTAGTTAAGAGTCTGTATTATGCTGAATTATCTGATCAGACATTTATTACCTATAGACAACCCCTTTATGGATTCTATGGCCATGATATGCCCCTATGCACGCCGTGTGGATCTACTGCACCAAAGGTAGACAAGTATAGGGCTTGAAGGGGAAGGAGAGGATCTTGTTTCTACAATAATCTAGGTCAATTTATGTAATATAAAATACATAAAAATAAACAAAGTACTTTGACTTAATACCAAGTTAATGCCAATAGATAGAAAAATAAAATATAAAAAAGAGATAAATGAAATAAAATATGATGTGTGAAAATGAACTGTGTGTTTAATGGAGACGACTAATCTGTCCCTAATACACAATCCAAATATTGTCCATATTTATCAGCTTTGCCATCCCCTCCAGGGCCTCGAATCAATATGACAAGCTGATGATCACTGGAGGTTTTATCCTGGGAAAAGACTCTGGAGATTAAGGCGTGACCTATGACCTTGTGGATTTTATTTCTCAAGTGTCTACAAGAGCCGTCAGGGAATAGGAAGGTTTAAGCGAAGGCAGAATGAAGATCGTCTCAATAACACGGACCTTCTGTGGCAAATAAAGAGAATTTCAGCACCTGCCGAATTATAAATGCCAATTACACATAAGGGAGAAGGGAGGTTGGAGGTCAGCAGGCAGTTTATTGCTTTCTGCCCCTAATGATTGCCGCTATGTAGAACGTTAACCCCTTGCATACTTTGGGGGAAGCCTCCTGCTAAATTAAGCAGAACCTTTTCCATCACACTTAATTAGCTATGTGAATTCCTTGCCGGAGAAGATTCATTAGCCGGGAAATATGATGTATTGTTATGCAGGGAAGATGGCACATCATGGTACCCTCGTTACGGAATCTGAGGTAGTGAAGCGGGAGCCAGGGGGCTGTTCAACTAAAATCGATCTAGATTATGGCTGTAAATGATGACAGGCCTGTGATGGCTGTAGTCAGGATTTAAGGATGGTGTACTGTGAAGGGAAATATCCGGCAGGGTATTTCCAGGATTTGATGTGCACTTTGGGGCGGGGAAATCTCACCTATGCCTAGTAATTCTTTATTTAGGGAGTCGAATTTTTACTCTCGGTATAAGACCGTTCACAGGACCGGATAGACACACTTAGGATTAACTCTTTAATGGCCGCCCATATGCATTTATACTATTTTACAATATGTATATCAGAGCCAGTCGTGTGAGTTGGCTGAATACTCAGACCCAGGCACCCACTCTCAATAGGCGCTGCGCTCAATAGCGTCTGAGTTAAACATCGGTACCTGGCTAAACACAATGGTGTGGTGCCAATGTCATTCCATGGCAGCCGGAAGCCTAAGACTGGATTCACACAGACCTGAAAATTGCCATTTTTTCACAGCTATGAGGCATCCATTTTCATAGATCCTTCATAGATTTCAGACTATTGAGGGATCTGTGAAAATGGACATAAATAGGACATGGACTATTTTTTGTGGTCCATTAAAACAGACCACGAGAAAACATGGTTATATGAACAGACACATTAAAATCTGTGTGTTTGAAGAATGGCCACGTGATGGGTTTCCAAAAATATCTGTTTTTGACGTTCGTGTGAGTGCTGTGCTTGGGTATTTTCATCAGTCCACATGTTTCTGGGCTACTGTACCAAGGTGGAGCTCAATGCCATATATAACCCACACTTTCTCCGTACAAGCCGCTCTGTTCTGTTGTACTTCACTAGGATTAGGCACATGGCAGAGGTGGACACAGGGTTCCTTTTTGTTTTCTACTGATTTCTTGACATTCTAGCCATTGTCTTTGTTGTGTCTTGTAGGACATCTGATCTAGCAGTTACCCCAATCCAATTGACTTGATGTTACCAGAAACCCTCTTAAATATTTAGGGAATGTGCCATTGACTTCTGGGAAAAGCTAAGCTGGGATAGCAAAAGACTTTGTCCTAGTGATGAGTGGAGGTCACAATGCCCTCACCCCTTGCCAGTTGGCCATGTCTGTACTGAGACAACCTCTTTTAGATCTTTAAAAGATTTTTTGTACATAAGGTACTTTTACTAAAAAGATTTTTATAGTTCTGTAAATTAGTGAACCCACCTACAGCATGTTGACTTGACTAGTGATGACCTGAATGGAATGACCACAAACATTGGTTGGCTGTCCCTGAACTAAAGAGGTTATCCCAGAATAACAACTTACCACCTGTACCACCATTGGGATCCCCACTAGTTATGATCAGGGGTGCCCAATGTTTCCTGTAGAAATGGGGTATTGAACTTTTATGGGATTAATGGAGATAGTCAAGTGCAATGCTCAGCTATCTTCAACAGTCCCACAGATAGGTCACAAGTGGGACTATCGCTTTATTGAAACAAGATACATGGGACACTTGTATACATGATCAAGATCGGTAGTAGGTTGCTTTGAAATCAGTTGGAATTGGAAAACACTACAAGTTCTCCCACTAATAGGTTAATGTAAGTCCCATTGATTGGAAAGCCCCAGTAGGCCATCAGAGGACCACATAAATAAGGACCAGAACATGATATTTTGAGGTGTATATATTTGTCATGGCCAGTAACTGCTATAGTTGCGACATGATCTGAATTCTCTTTTCGTAGTCTTGCAGAAATGGTTTTAGGGAATTTGTACATTCATTCATCTTCTTTATAAGCGGTGCAGAACACAGACAGATGTTCCTAGGTTACATAGGAAGGTGATGTTTAATATTCACACGTGTACTTGGGAGGAGGTAGAGAAAAAAACTGCGAACAAGTTTGTCTTGGGGCATTGTTCATTTATCAGTTGTCAGACGAGGAAGAGGAACCTAAGAGACCTTCAGGTTACAGAGCAGAAACATTTACTGAGACACCCTGGCAACCGGGTTGACACCCTTTTTACCCTAAAATATTGCCCTGGGTTTGGTGAAATTTGCAATTATATTATGTCCACAACACACAGATCTCTAGTGGTTCCTCTGCACCAATCTTAGATCTGACAGCGACTTCCTCCCCTCCTACTATTCAGACACATACATGCTCCCCTCATAAAAGAGTCAACAGAAAGTGAAAAAAATGATAGCATTGGAACTACAACAACGAAAAAAGAGAAAAATGCTGCTCACTCGATGCACAGTGGTGAGTAGAGGTACTGCAGTGGTGTCCACTGAAGTTTTCTACAAATGGTGAACAAGTCAGCTGCACAGGTCATGGCATGGAGACATTACCGGGAGCCACAATGTCTTGGAAGAGCTGATCTGTAAGGGTCCTGGCTGTCAAGCTATCACAGATCTAACATGACATGTGCCAAAACAAGGTTCTACACAATGTAGAGTTTATAATATCCATGCTCCTAATGTTTGATATCCTTATAGCTCTTGGTATACTATTATACAGCAGGACATGTATCTGGACATCTTTGCTTTCTTAGATTTTCTCGTACTCTTTTCCTTTTCTTAATATTGAATCTCTAAAATCCAAGCTCCCCCTGCTGTCCAGCTTTCTCAGCCCATGGAAAACAATACAGTTTTTGCAATTTCCACTACAGCGGCTACTTTTTTTTAAATAAGAGATTACTTTATTATTATTATTATTATTATTTATATAGCACCATTAATTCCATGGTGCTTTACATTTGGGGGTTTACATACAATACACAAAATATACAGGTAGATATAATACTAACAATGACCGACTGGCACGGTGGGGTAGAGGGTCCTGCCTGCGAGGGCTTACAATCTATGAAGGAGATACTGCATATGGTCGAGCTATGGGGTCAGTAATGGGGAGTTTCAGTTCCAGAAAACATTGGCATACTCATGGTGCATTTGTTAGAAAGCTGAGTGGCAACCAAAATGGCAATCATAAGTCTTAAAAGAGCTGTACAGGATTTTCTTTTAGTAGCATATCTTTAGGATCTATTCACATGGAGGAAAATGGTGCTTTATTTGGTGCTGAATTTTCAGCACTGAAAAAAAAAAGCCTCTTATTGACTTCAATAGGTGAAACTAGCGGGGGAAAAAAGCTAGCAGAACCCATTGAAATCAATGGGAGGCTTATTTTTCGGTGCTGAAATTCCACACCAAGTTCCTCAGCATTTTCCTCCATGTGAATGGACCCTACATGTTGCATTTTTGACAGACAGCCCCCCATGCTGTTTGAAAGTCATCTAGATCAACTACTATACAGTGCATGGAACTGGAAGCGCTAGCTCTGTCCACTGTATAGTGGCTGGGCACCGCCGCAGCAGCTCTGCTCCCATTGGTAGCTAATCTGCAGTAATGGTGCCTGGTTACTATACAGTGTATGGAGCTATCTGGCTCTGCACATTGTATAGAATGGCCATTGTGCAGAGGCAAGCTGTGGTCACTAAGCAGATATCTATGACCTGTCCTATCCTTAAGGCCTATCCAGGACAACCCTTTTAATGGTTCAAGACACTGTATTGCTGAATCCAAGTACCTGAAGGAGTCCAATCTTTCCTTTGCTATATTAGAATACATTAGTATATAGTAGTGTATATATATGACATATGGTAGGTTAGTCCCAATTACAGATATTGCATTAGGATCCACAATCCTCAAGTTACTCCTCTGGTTACCATCTCAGCTCTCACCAGGATTGTCATCCAAGTTTTCCAGGCACCTAACAAATACAGCCCATGTCATAGCCAGACTTTTCTATGTCCAGGGCACATTTTATGTTTTTACTCCACCCTTGTATCCAGATACCCTGGCCAAGACAGATTGCTCCTGCACCATCTACTTAGCTATGGCTACATCTGCTCACAGATCTTGCATGGTGTCTGCACACTGGCCAGTCCAGTTGTCATGTTAATCATATTAATCTTCTATAAATGGAGATTTTTTTATCTTTATCTATTACAAATATTTTGCAATAATTATTTTTTTTCTCCAAGCTATCCCATTGCCTTCTACAGGAAATCCTCATTACATTGGTATGTGACATGTGTGGCTACTGATACCGATAATCTTTTATATCAATATCTGCCTAATAAGCCTGTAATAGGTTTCTCATCTGATGTCTGAAGATCTCTGCTCACAAGTGTCTCATTGTCTCATATCTTACGATTCAATCTCTGAGTTCCAGCCACTTCTAGGTCCCTTTATTTTGCCACAAACAGGTTTAGATGGGTTTGCACTGATCTCTCTTGCTTATTTCAAGGACACTTGAGTTTCTAAAGACATCAAAAGATTTCTCCTTATGCATTGTATGAACTTATCTCATTGCTTGGAGGCAAATCACAGCTGGAAGCAACCAGCAGAAACACATACTGACTGTACTCAGATAGGTGTGTACACTCACACTCACATACACACACAAACACTGAGCACACACAAAGACCTCAACACATGGACACTGGGAAGGAAAAGCTACCTAGGTGCAGAGATAGCAGACTGTTTATATAAGGCGAGGGACAGTACTGGTGACAGGTCTATCTATCTATCTATCTATCTATCTATCTATCTATCTATCTATCTATCTATCTTATCTATCTCATATCTTTCTAATTATCTATCTATCTATCTATCTATCTATCTATCTATCTATCTAATTATGTATTCTATTCTATTCTATCTATCTATCTATCTATCTATCTATCTTTCTATCTATTTCATACCTATCTCTTGTTTATCAATCTCACATCTATCAGTTATATCTATTTATCTCTATTTGCCTATAGTATCGATAGATCAATCAATCTGCCTGTATGCCTTAGTATTTACTGCATGTATCTATCTCATATCTATCTATCTATCTATCTATCTATCTATCTATCTATCTATCTATCTATCTATCTATCTATCTATCTATCTATCTATCACTCCTATGTATCTATCCCTCTGTTTGACATTTATTTAAGATGTAGTTATTCTGTCTCTCTGTCTCTCTCTCTCTCTCTCACTCTCTCTCTCTCGCTCTCTCTCTCTCTCTCCTTTCTATCTAACATATCTCATATGTAACATTTATCTACTATGTATTTACTGTATTAATCTCATATAGGTATATAATACTGTATAATCAAAATTGTTCATCAATCAATGTATATTGAATAAAAACTGCTTCCCTATAATTGTTCTTCCAGTTAGACATGTGTCCATAAAGGCTGCACCTACAGGTCCCTATGGTTTCCATCATGTCCCAGGTCCCCTCTGCCTCGTGGTCCCTCTCCCTGACTGCTCAGCCAATCTCTGGCCTCACCATTGACCTGCAGTGACTGCTTGTGCGGTCTTTCCTGTGTGTCACATGAGAGCAGGAAGTAGAAGTATTGATTATTGGTTATTGGTGATTTGTGAATTGCTGCTCTTATTTTTTAACCCATTCTTCTCCTTCTCACAAACATTCCATCCCTTTACATCATAGAACAATGTATAAAGGTGTTGTCTTATTGTTTTAATCCCTGCTTGTAATTCTCACATTTGCCACAAATCCCAATCTTCATAAATCTAGTCATTCATGTGTCCATACAGGTATCCGCAGCACAATGTGTAGAGCTTTCATAACAAGCCAAATTAGCTGTCAGGTATATCGTCTTCCCAGACTACCAGAGAGGAAGAGATGGTTCCTGCACAGTTTATTCTGGCGGTGTTGTTTTCATACACCCTTGTTATAATTACATATGGCTGCGAGCGATCTAACGCGTCTCTCTCTCGCTCCGTCTGCAGGAATGGAGCGAGACCCAAAACTTTTTTTTTTTCGTTGTTGCGTAAGGTATTTTTCGTCTGCTACTATAGTTTATTGCTTGACTTATGCAAACATTACAATAGTTAGTAATAGAGATGAGCGAACACTAAAATGTTCGAGGTTCGAAATTCGATTCGAACAGCCGCTCACTGTTCGAGTGTTCGAATGGGTTTCGAACCCCATTATAGTCTATGGGGAACATAAACTCGTTAAGGGGGAAACCCAAATTCGTGTCTGGAGGGTCACCAAGTCCACTATGACACCCCAGGAAATGATACCAACACCCTGGAATGACACTGGGACAGCAGGGGAAGCATGTCTGGGGGCATAAAAGTCACTTTATTTCATGGAAATCCCTGTCAGTTTGCGATTTTCGCAAGCTAACTTTTCCCCATAGAAATGCATTGGCCAGTGCTGATTGGCCAGAGTACGGAACTCGACCAATCAGCGCTGGCTCTGCTGGAGGAGGCGGAGTCTAAGATAGCTCCACACCAGTCTCCATTCAGGTCCGACCTTAGACTCCGCCTCCTCCGGCAGAGCCAGCGCTGATTGGCCGAAGGCTGGCCAATGCATTCCTATGCGAATGCAGACTTAGCAGTGCTGAGTCAGTTTTGCTCAACTACACATCTGATGCACACTCGGCACTGCTACATCAGATGTAGCAATCTGATGTAGCAGAGCCGAGGGTGCACTAGAACCCCTGTGCAAACTCAGTTCACGCTAATAGAATGCATTGGCCAGCGCTGATTGGCCAATGCATTCTATTAGCCCGATGAAGTAGAGCTGAATGTGTGTGCTAAGCACACACATTCAGCACTGCTTCATCAAGCCAATACAATGCATTAGCCAGTGCTGATTGGCCAGAGTACGGAATTCGGCCAATCAGCGCTGGCTCTGCTGGAGGAGGCGGAGTCTAAGGTCGCTCCACACCAGTCTCCATTCAGGTCCGACCTTAGACTCCGCCTCCTCCGGCAGAGCCAGCGCTGATTGGCCGAAGGCTGGCCAATGCATTCCTATGCGAATGCAGACTTAGCAGTGCTGAGTCAGTTTTGCTCAACTACACATCTGATGCACACTCGGCACTGCTACATCAGATGTAGCAATCTGATGTAGCAGAGCCGAGGGTGCACTAGAACCCCTGTGCAAACTCAGTTCACGCTAATAGAATGCATTGGCCAGCGCTGATTGGCCAATGCATTCTATTAGCCCGATGAAGTAGAGCTGAATGTGTGTGCTAAGCACACACATTCAGCACTGCTTCATCAAGCCAATACAATGCATTAGCCAGTGCTGATTGGCCAGAGTACGGAATTCGGCCAATCAGCGCTGGCCAATGCATTCTATTAGCCCGATGAAGTAGAGCTGAATGTGTGTGCTAAGCACACACATTCAGCACTGCTTCATCAAGCCAATACAATGCATTAGCCAGTGCTGATTGGCCAGAGTACGGAATTCGGCCAATCAGCGCTGGCTCTGCTGGAGGAGGCGGAGTCTAAGGTCGGACCTGAATGGAGACTGGTGTGGAGCGATCTTAGACTCCGCCTCCTCCAGCAGAGCCAGCGCTGATTGGCCGAATTCCGTACTCTGGCCAATCAGCACTGGCTAATGCATTGTATTGGCGTGATGAAGCAGTGCTGAATGTGTGTGCTTAGCACACACATTCAGCTCTACTTCATCGGGCTAATAGAATGCATTGGCCAATCAGCGCTGGCCAATGCATTCTATTAGCGTGAACTGAGTTTGCACAGGGGTTCTAGTGCACCCTCGGCTCTGCTACATCAGATTGCTACATCTGATGTAGCAGTGCCGAGTGTGCATCAGATGTGTAGTTGAGCAAAACTGACTCAGCACTGCTAAGTCTCTGCATTCGCATAGGAATGCATTGGCCAGCCTTCGGCCAATCAGCGCTGGCTCTGCCGGAGGAGGCGGAGTCTAAGGTCGGACCTGAATGGAGACTGGTGTGGAGCGATCTTAGACTCCGCCTCCTCCAGCAGAGCCAGCGCTGATTGGTCGAGTTCCGTACTCTGGCCAATCAGCGCTGGCCAATGCATTCTATTAGCCCGATGAAGTAGAGCTGAATGTGTGTGCTTAGCACACACATTCAGCTCTACTTCATCAGGCTAATAGAATACATTGGCCAATCAGCGCTGGCCAATGCATTCTATTAGCTTGATGAAGCAGAGTGTGCACAAGGGTTCAAGCGCACCCTCGGCTCTGATGTAGCAGAGCCGAGGCTGCACAAGGGTTCAAGTGCACCCTCGGCTCTCCTACATCAGAGCCGAGGGTGCGCTTGAACCCTTGTGCAGCCTCGGCTCTGCTACATCAGAGCCGAGGGTGCGCTTGAACCCTTGTGCACACTCTGCTTCATCAAGCTAATAGAATGCATTGGCCAGCACTGATTGGCCAGAGTACGGAATTCGGCCAATCAGCGCTGGCCAATGCATCCCTATGGGAAAAAGTTTATCTCACAAAAATCACAATTACACACCCGATAGAGCCCCAAAAAGTTATTTTTAATAACATTCCCCCCTAAATAAAGGTTATCCCTAGCTATCCCTGCCTGTACAGCTATCCCTGTCTCATAGTCACAAAGTTCACATTCTCATATGACCCGGATTTGAAATCCACTATTCGTCTAAAATGGAGGTCACCTGATTTCGGCAGCCAATGACTTTTTCCAATTTTTTTCAATGCCCCCAGTGTCGTAGTTCCTGTCCCACCTCCCCTGCGCTGTTATTGGTGCAAAAAAGGCGCCAGGGAAGGTGGGAGGGGAATCGAATTTTGGCGCACTTTACCACGTGGTGTTCGATTCGATTCGAACATGGCGAACACCCTGATATCCGATCGAACATGTGTTCGATAGAACACTGTTCGCTCATCTCTAGTTAGTAATAGTACAGATTAACTATATCATTGCCAGAGTCGTGTGTTTCATAAGTGAAGAAAACTTTGATCTCTTCCAAGCTCGTCATTCAGAGATAACTGCAACAAATAACAAAGAAATAAGTCAGTAAATGTTAAAAATAATTCAATAATAATATAAAATAAATAATACACAAAATATATAATAATAATATTATTTGTAATAATAATAATAGGAAAATAAATAACAGCAACCACATGGACCAGAGCAGTCTATAGACCGAAGATGACTTAGTGACTCCTATGGGGACTATTGGTAAGTATATTGGAGTCCGATGCATTTGTGTCTGTACTATTCTCTTCATTTGGGGCACAGCGGTGTTTTGGACCCTCTCAGTTTCTAGGATACAGGTCAATAGACTTCCTTTGAATCCTTACACCGCTCACTATGGGTTGAACAGAACTGATCGGAAATGGAAAGACACGGCAGTAAGTTCAGCACTATTTCACCTTTATTGATTGGAGATTTAGTTTTCGGAACACTGTATTCTACAGGCGCCATTGACTATTACGTATTACGATGGCCAATGTCAAGGAGCCACCTAAGAGCTTAAAAAAAACCCTCATAAATAATAAGGGTCCATTCACACGGAGGAAAATGGTGAAGAAAAAGGAACCTATTGAAGTCAATGGGAGGCTTTTTTTTCAGCGCTGAAATTCCACCCCAAATTCCTCACCATTTTCCTCCATGTGACTGTACCCTAAAAGAAGCAATAATCACTTTACCGACCCCTACCCCGCATGGGGTCTCCTGTCAGTGTCTGTGTCCTGGTCTCCAGCAATGATATCCTGATGTAGACGTGTGTCCTTTGTAGCTAACAGCATCACCGAGGTCACCGATGGGGTCCATGACTTGCTGCAATGGTCACAGGTCCATGTAAGTTATACACAGGGAGACACTAAGGTCAGTTATTATTATTATTAGCATATTCAAACCTTTTAAAAAATATTTATCTCCTTTTTTTTGTGAATTCAGCTTTTGCCTAATGAACATGTGCAGATATTTAGCTTTTTACTGCTGGGATAAAGCCTTTGAATGAAGCATAACGTAATAGAAGAATTGCAGAAGACATTCTTGTTAGGTAGTTTCGGCACCTTCCTTAGCTACCACTTGGACGGCAGACACTGGAGGAGACAGCATGCTGCTCTTATTGGCATCCTTCATATAACTGGAGCCAATGAGCCATGTTTTTGCCAGAAATCTGGAAATCAGAACTTCATGTTGTGCCAGGTCAATGCACAGATCCATGTGTTTACCGCAGCTAGATTGTCAGCCCTCAGCAAAAGTCGTCCCAGCTTTAATATAATGTACATTGTGGCTTTCCAACCAATCATCTTGCTGCCAATGCAAATAGACTGTGTTTACTAGGAAGTGCGGAGTCTCAGTATATCGGAGTCTCAGTATATCGCCATCTAAAGATATAGCAGTCAATTATGGCAACCAGAACCTGGTGCTAACTCCTCCAGGACCTTATCACTTGTCCCACCATTGTCCTCATACTGACTGTCTACTCTTCTATATATATATATATACCCATAGATATACAAAGGGGTTTATCTGATAATGCTCAATATACAGTCCTATGAAAAAGTTTGGGCACCCCTATTAATCTTAATCATTTTTAGTTCTAAATATTTTGGTGTTTGCAGCAGCCATTTCAGTTTGATATATCTAATAACTGATGGACACAGTAATATTTCAGGAGTGAAATGAGGTTTATTGTACTAACAGAAAATGTGCAACATGCATTAAACCAAAATTTGACCGGTGCAAAAGTATGGGCACCCTTATCATTTTATTGATTTGAATACTCCTAACTACTTTTTACTGACTTACTGAAGCACAAAATTGTTTTTGTAACCTCACTGAGCTTTGAACTTCATAGCCAGATCTATCCAATCATGAGAAAAGGTATTTAAGGTGGCCAATTGCAAGTTGTTCTCCTATTTGAATCTCCTCTGAAGAGTGGCATCATGGGCTACTCAAAACAACTCTCAAATGATCTGAAAACAAAGATTGTTCAACATAGTTGTTCAGGGGAAGGATACAAAAAGTTGTCTCAGAGATTTAACCTGTCAGTTTCCACTGTGAGGAACATAGTAAGGAAATGGAAGACCACAGGGACAGTTCTTGTTAAGCCCAGAAGTGGCAGGCCAAGAAAAATATCAGAAAGGCAGAGAAGAAGAATGGTGAGAACAGTCAAGGACAATCCACAGACCACCTCCAAAGAGCTGCAGCATCATCTTGCTGCTAATGGTGTCACTGTGCATCGGTCAACAATACAGCGCACTTTGCACAAGGAGAAGCTGTATGGGAGAGTGATGAGAAAGAAGCCGTTTCTGCAAGCATGCCACAAACAGAGTTGCCTGAGGTATGCAAAAGCACATTTGGACAAGCCAGCTTCATTTTGGAAGAAGGTCCTGTGGACTGATGAAAGATTGAGTTGTTTGGTCATACAAAAAGGCGTTATGCATGGAGTCCAAAAAAAACAGCATTCCAAGAAAACCACTTGCTACCCACTGTAATATTTGGTGGAGGTTCCATCATGCTTTGGGGCTGTGTGGCCAATTCCGGCACCGGGAATCTTGTTAAAGTTGAGGGTCACATGGATTCCACTCAGTATCAGCAGATTCTTGAGAATAATGTTCAAGAATCAGTAACGAAGTTGAAGTTACGCCAGAGATGGATATGTCAGCAAGACAATAATACAAAACAACGCTCCAAATCGACTCAGGCATTCATGCAGAGGAACAATTACAATGTTCTGGAATGGCCATCCCAGTCCCCAGACCTGAATATCATTGAACATCTGTGGGATGATTTGAAGCGGGCTGTCCATGCTCGGCCACCATCAAACTTAACTGAACTTGAATTGTTTTGTAAAGAGGAATGGTCCAAAATACCTTCATCCAGGATCCAGGAACTGATTAAAAGTTACAGGAAGCGACTAGAGGCTGTTATCTTTGCAAAAGGAGGATCTACTAAATATTAATGTCACTTTTCTGTTGAAGTGCCCATACTTTTGCACCGGTCAAATTTTGGTTTATTGCATATTGCACATTTTCTGTTAGTACAATAAACCTCATTTCAATCCTGAAATATTACTGTGTCCATCAGTTATTAGATATATCAAACTGAAATGGCTGTTGCAAACACCAAAATATTTAGAACTAAAAATGATTAAGATTAATAGGGGTGCCCAAACTTTTTCATAGGACTGTATGGGCAAAGACAAGGGATGCTGTAAAATAAGTTCTCTGTTCTCCAGTTTTCGGGAATAATTTCAGTTATGAAGACCCTTCATCAAACACAACACGGGTTCCCTTTAATTCTGAACTGCCATTTTATTAACAAGAACTCATTTCTCCCTCCATAGCACTCACTTTCCTTGGCTTTTCCCTCCATAGCACTTACTTTACCTGGTTTCTTCCTCCATAGCACTCACTTTCCCTGGTTTCTCCCTCCATAGCACTCACTTTCCCTGGTTTCTCCCTCCATAGCAGTCACTTTCCCTGGTTTCTCCCTCCATAGCACTCACTTTACCTGGTTTCTCCCTCCATAGCAGTCACTTTCCTTGGCTTTTCCCTCCATAGCACTTACTTTACCTGGTTTCTCCCTCCATAGCACTCACTTTCCCTGGTTTCTCCCTCCATAGCACTCACTTTCCTTGGCTTTTCCCTCCATAGCACTTACTTTACCTGGTTTCTCCCTCCATAGCACTCACTTTACCTGGTTTCTCCCTCCATAGCACTCACTTTCCCTGGTTTCTCCCTCCATAGCACTCACTTTCCCTGGTTTCTCCCTCCATAGCAGTCACTTTACCTGGTTTCTCCCTCCATAGCACTCACTTTACCTGGTTTCTCCCTCCATAGCACTCACTTTACCTGGTTTCTCCCTCCATAGCACTCACTTTCCCTGGTTTCTCCCTCCATAGCAGTCACTTTACCTGGTTTCTCCCTCCATAGCAGTCACTTTCCTTGGCTTTTCCCTCCATAGCAGTCACTTTACCTGGTTTCTCCCGCCATAGCACTCACTTTCCCTGGTTTCTCCCTCCATAGCACTCACTTTCCCTGGTTTCTCCCTCCATAGCAGTCACTTTCCCTGGTTTCTCCCTCCATAGCACTCACTTTACCTGGTTTCTCCCTCCATAGCAGTCACTTTCCTTGGCTTTTCCCTCCATAGCACTTACTTTACCTGGTTTCTCCCTCCATAGCACTCACTTTCCCTGGTTTCTCCCTCCATAGCACTCACTTTCCTTGGCTTTTCCCTCCATAGCACTTACTTTACCTGGTTTCTCCCTCCATAGCACTCACTTTACCTGGTTTCTCCCTCCATAGCACTCACTTTCCCTGGTTTCTCCCTCCATAGCACTCACTTTCCCTGGTTTCTCCCTCCATAGCAGTCACTTTACCTGGTTTCTCCCTCCATAGCACTCACTTTACCTGGTTTCTCCCTCCATAGCACTCACTTTACCTGGTTTCTCCCTCCATAGCACTCACTTTCCCTGGTTTCTCCCTCCATAGCAGTCACTTTACCTGGTTTCTCCCTCCATAGCAGTCACTTTCCTTGGCTTTTCCCTCCATAGCAGTCACTTTACCTGGTTTCTCCCTCCATAGCAGTCACTTTACCTGGTTTCTCCCTCCATAGCACTCACTTTCCCTGGTTTCTCCCTCCATAGCACTCACTTTCCTTGGCTTTTCCCTCCATAACACTTACTTTCCCTGGTTTCTCCCTCCATAGCAGTTACTTTCCTTGGTTTCTCCCTCCATAGCACTCACTTTCCCTGGTTTCTCCCTCCATAGCACTCACTTTCCTTGGCTTTTCCCTCCATAACACTTACTTTCCCTGGTTTCTCCCTCCATAGCAGTTACTTTCCTTGGTTTCTCCCTCCATAGCACTCACTTTCCCTGGTTTCTCCCTCCATAGCACTCACTTTCCTTGGCTTTTCCCTCCATAACACTTACTTTCCCTGGTTTCTCCCTCCATAGCAGTTACTTTCCCTGGTTTCTCCCTCCATAGCAGTCTCTTTACCTGGTTTCTCCCTCCATAGAAGTCACTTTCCTTGGCTTTTCCCTCCATAGCACTCACTTTCCCTGGTTTTTCCTTCTATAGCAGTTGGTAGGATTTTATTCAGATGGCATTAGTTTCCGCTACATTATAGATAACATTAAGACTAAAGTCCCACATAGCAAGCGGCAGTCAAAATAGACCGTGGCGGAACCACATTGTGTTTTTATCCACAGCATTTTTTCACAGAAACTCCACATAGTTTCCTCTGTGGATTTCCTCCTTCTATTATTTCTATATGGAAAACGCCATTGGTATGGGTATAATTGATATGTTGAGATTTACAACTAGATTTCACTAGAATCCCATTCACTTAGCTGTGACTGTTAAACGCTATGGCCTTGGTCTAAAGGCTAAAAATATTGATGACATATACTAAATATAGGTCACTAATATCAGATCTGTGGGGTCTAACAGCTGGTACTCCCATTGAGTGGCTGTTTTCAGAAAACAGATCAGGAAGTTGACAGCTCCGTTCTAATGTGTAGTGGAGTCATGGCAGCTTAAGTTCCATGTGAAAAATGGGACGTGATCTGCAGTACCTTGTCTGGCCACTACACAGAGAACAGAGCTATTTGCTTCCTGCTCCATTCTGTAAGTATCAGCTACTGAGACAGCTGATCAATGCAGATCCCGAGTGTCAGACCCCCACTAATCAGATAATGAAGACCTATCTTATATTTTTAACCGGGAAAAGCCCTTTATTGTTGAATCCTGACTGATCCAAATGAACATCTCTGAGAGCTTTGGCTTAGAAGAAGAGGAATGGCACAAAGGCCACTGATGAGAATATTCCCAGTATCAGAGTGTACTTGGACTAAGTAACTGCCTTCCATTTAGACTTAGATTTTTGTAGACACTTTAAGTTATCTTATTATGTAATTAACTAATTATCGTAAACATCAATTTATGATTTTTTTTTGGCCAACATAAGTAAGATCAGGTCCAGTCCTTCTTTCCAATCCTCTTGAAATATACAGTTCTTGGAAGCAGAATGTTCTCGGAGCTTTTCATTATGCTCAAGATATCTCCGAGATGAGAACTAATTAGATAACAAGGATCCTGGAGAAATAACTAATGACTATGGGACATATTATACTATACTGTCCGTCCCTATTGCTTTCATCCAAGGCTATTTGGAAAGGAAAACAATTGAGGCATTAAGGATAAAATACTTAAGGTGCCCATAACAATTAGATTTACTTCAGTACAAGACACCAGCTTTAGTTGGATAAGGCAATTGTCCACTGTGTGGTGGGGTCCTCCCAACTCTCAAAACAATAGAAGTCAAGAGGTGGAAGGATCTGGTAGTTGGTTCTGAACATGATCGATCCTTTTGTTCTCAGAGGAGATCAGAGGTTACTGTGGTGCCTGGTGGAGACTTACTCCCTTCTCTCCTTTGAGAATACTTGGGGACAAGTTGACCATGTGTGTGTGTTAGGATTGGGTCCTGTAGGGTTCTCTCTCAGCGCACAGCGGCACCTGCGGGTCAATCTAACTCTTGCCCTCGGCCTCGGGTAGTGAGGTGTCTGGAATGTAAGTCCAGCTTTCGGCCTACTGAGCATGCTCACACATTTTGGAGCCACTCAGAGGCTAAGTGCCATTCTTTCCCTATTGAGCATGCTCAGACATATTGGAGCCACTCAGAGGCTAAGTTCCGTTTTGTCCATACTAAGCATGATCGGTGACATCATGGCCACCGCCCTGTTGGGTGGGGACTAGCCTTTATATGGTGTGAGCCGACGCCTGCCCAGTGCTCACACTTTGACTAAGTACCTTAAGACAGGAGGTTAGGGCCAGGTTCCAGTTAATGGTAGGAGCAGTCTATAGGGATCTAGGTAGGATTCCTTGGCCCTGCCAGTGGGAATCAGTAGCCCATTTAACTGTCTTCTCACTTAGTAGCTCCTAGCTATTGCAGGAGCATGTTTTGTTGCTGACCTGGGATGAAGTTTAACCCTTGGCAGCCTTGCTGTTTCAGCTGTACTGTGCACCTGTCCAGTGAGGTTAACTGGCAGGGTGTTGTTGCAGCTTGTTCACATTGTGCCACATGACTGCCAGTGCAGTTTAACTGGTAGCAGACTGTTCAGAACTTACAGCCGCCCATCTGGGCCTGTGGACCTCGCTGCAGTGCCTTGCAGACTAGCGGGTCTGTCATTTAAAAATATTATTTTTAAATATATACACAGAACCGTAACATTGTGCTTGGGGGAATGAGAATGATTACAAATTTTTTAAAAAAATCTATACTTTTTTAAATAAAAATAATGCTAGGTTTGGCTTTCCATTCTTTGGGTCCACTTGGGGACCTGAAAAATGGAAATCTATTCCACTTAAAAAGAGGTTACTCGCAGAAACATAGACTATGATGGGGTCCACTGTATTACTGCCTGCCCCCAAAAAAAGGTGGAAAAATGTGGAGAGAAAAGTTCTGCTCGCATTTTTCAAGTGGATTCGGAGACGGAAACCCTAAACATAGTGCAGATGCTAGTGTGAATCTAGCCTAAACTGCATGTCAGTATCTCTCTGTTCGGCATAATACACTGCAACAGTATTGGCAAGTATTATAGAAATAATCAAATGAAGTTCCATAGTAAGACTTAAAAAACAGGAAAGTCTAAAGACTAATGTAAAAAAAATCTCAAGAAAAACATAAGAAAACACTTTTTTCTTGAACAAAATGCTTAATAATGTGAAAAAAGAAAAACAAATAAATAAAAATGTATTAAATTTGGTGTTGTTGAATATGTAATAACCTGGACTATACAACTGTCATATTATTCATCCAGCTTGGTGAGTGAAGTAAAAACTAAATAATGAAAAAAAATTCATATCTATCCCAAAATGAAACTAATAAAAACTACAACTCTTCTTACAAAAAACAAGCCCTCACGATGCTCAGAATAATGGGAAAAAAATACGTCTTATGAAATATGGTGATACAAAAGCAAATAATCTTTTGTGCAAAGTAGTAAAACATAAAAACAGTTGGGTATTGCCATGATAGTAATGACCCCTAGTTAGTGCCTAGTATATCCTAGTTAGTGCCTAGTGTCTCCTAGTTAGTGCCTAGTGTCTCTTAGTTAGTGTCTAGTGTCCCCTAGGTAGTGCCTATTGTCTCCTAGTTAGTGCCTATTGTCTCCTAGTTAGTGCCTAGTGTCTCCTAGTTAGTGCCTATTGTCTCCTACTTAGTGCCTAATGTCCCCTAGTTAGTGCCTAGTTTCTCCTAGTTAGTGCCTAGTGTCTCCTATTTAGTGCCTAGTGTTCCCTAATTAGTGCCTAGTGTTTCCTACTTAGTGCCTAGTGTTTCATAGTTAGTGCCTAATGTCCCCTAGTTAGTGCCTAGTGTCTCCTAGTTAATATCTAGTGTCCCCTAATTAGTGCCTAGTGTCTCCTAGTTAGTGCCTAGTGTCTCCTAGTTAGTGCCTAGTGTCTCCTAGTTAATGTCTAGTGTCCCCTAGTTAGTGTCTAGTGTCTCCTAGTTAATATTTAGTGTCCCCTAGTTAGTGCCTAGTGTCTCCTAGTTAGTGCCTAGTGTCTCCTAGTTAATGTCTAGTGTCCCCTAGTTAGTGCCTAGTGTCTCCTAGTTAATATCTAGTGTCCCCTAGTTAGTGCCTAGTGTCTCCTAGTTAGTGCCTAGTGTCTCCTAGTTAGTGCCTAGTGTCCCCTAGTTAGTGCCTAGTGTCTCCTAGCTAGTGCCTAGTGTCCCCTAGTTAGTGCCTAGTGTCTCCTATTTAGTGCCTAGTGTCCCCTAGTTAGTGCCTAGTGTCTCCTAGCTAGTGCCTAGTGTCACCTAGTTAGTGCCTAGTGTCTCCTAGCTAGTGCCTAGTGTCCCCTAGTTAGTGCCTAGTGTCTCCTAGCTAGTGCCTAGTGTCTCCTAGTTAGTACCTAGTGTCTCTTAGTTAGTGCCTGGTGTCTCCTAGAGAGTGCCTAGTGTCTCCTAGTTAATTGTTATCTAATTCTTTCTTATCTAATTCATTGACATATTTTATACTACATAGTAAATCCTGTAAAAACAAATCTCCCATATGTAATAAAAGTTGTACAAAATATTACAAGATCCCCGAAATTGTTCCATTAACAAATACAACTTGTCCTTCAAAAAACAAGCCCCCATATGTCTATGTTGCTTGAAAAATTAAACATTGGTAGTGTTCGTAAAGAAGAGATGAAAAAAATTGCTGCTTCATTAAATATTAATCTAGATTGAGTCCTTAAGGGGTTAAGGGATAGTCTATGAACACCCCCGAAGGAGACTCAAGTTTTGACTGCTTGCAATTGTCACAAATCCTAGGCAGTTTCTCTCCCCCTAGGAAAACATTAAGGTCGGACGTCTGCCAAGACAACCCATCGGTTTACTGCAAATATGGAGCCGTAGCCTTCATATTCCTATACGTTCAGAAGAGTCGCTGTTCGGAGCATCATAACTATTTACACTGGTTCCACATTAATATATACATGTTCAATGGCTTACAGATTGTTCTGGCTCCCAACATTTGCTGCGTACGGCATGTGTTTTTCGTTACACATTTCGAGGTTACACATTTATGGCTTTACTCATTTATAGACTTATTAGAATACATTTTCCAAAGTTTTTTCTTAATGTTTTCAATTACGCTCATCTCACAGTAAAGGTGATGCTCGCGAAGGTCGTGGGAAAGTGGAGCGCGCGTGTGTGGTATGCTAATCCAATATGTTTGGGTAAGCAGTAGCGCTGTGGCGCACACCTTACTGGGGTGGTCCTAAACTTTTCTGATAGTCCTAATGAAGTTAAGGTTGGTCGTATCAACCCTGAAAACAACTGCACATGAAAGGAACCAGGACACGGCGCTGATATCTATCTATTCTTATCATCACAACCTTCAAAATCCTTACAAGGCCTATTGCCCCCGGCTACAAATAGTAATATTATTTCAAGTCTTTCTCATATTACCCAGAATTCACTCTTAAAGCGAGTTATCTTGTTTATAGAAAGTGTTAAAGGGAATGTCTCAAGATTTTTTTTATTTATTAAAAGCATGTGAAATCTATCAATTTTTATAACATTTTCTATTTTCTAATTGTAGATTTTTTAATTTAATTTTCTGTACCTAGTTATGGCGGCGGGCATCTTGCCTGAGCTTTTTCTCTGTTCTGTTAACAGCATTTAGTGGTATGCTTTACGTCATAGTCATGGTCATAGGCAATAGTCTAGAGATGACTTATTGAGGCTTATGGGAGATTTTTCAAGACATGTCCTGTCCAGAGAGGGGGAGTAGGTAAGCCATGACATCAACTGTTGTCAGTACTGGATGTAGTGATGGGTCAGTGGTGTTATCCATCACAGGGGGTGAAGAGGTCGCAATTTCTACTGAGCCTTGGAGCCTATAGGGGCCCAAGAACCTCTCTGTAGCATAAGAACACACCAATATCATAGGGGCCCCATTACTGATTTCACATTAGAGCACAGGAGTTTCAAATGACTTCTCTGTCTGTAGAGGTGTTATCTTCTATTGTACCCCTGTGTATATTGTAAATGAGGTTACTGCTGTAAATGAAGTTACTCCTAAGGAATTGGAAAGTGTCTGTCTATTTTAGGTTTAGTGGCCAGAGTAAAAATTGCATGATTTAGAATATAGAAAGTGATGTAGAACATTTAAAAGAAATCATCAAAAATAGCTTTAACATAAAAACTTTAAAAAATAGGTCATTTTCTGGTAACACAACTCTTCAACTTGTGTCACCTGGACCCGGTGTGGAAGTCTGCTGTACAGCAGCATCCAAAAAAAGAGTAAAGCTGGGATTAGACTTTAGATGGTTGTGGGCTGAATGAACATCCAGCAGGGGAGTAAGCCAATACCAGACACCTCCTTGCCCAGGCATCGCCTATCACTCTCCCACCCAGCTCTACTCTATTCTAACCTCCCCAGTTTTTATATCTAGTTTACAGGTTGTACTGCTAGACATGTTATATGCTATAGGTGGTCATGTGACAGCACCGACAAGCATGGGACAGGAAGTGTTGGAGATACAGGAGGGGATAGTTTTTGTTACTTTGTACACTAGTTTTGGCAGGATCAGTGCATACTATTGTATCAGTGTACTTTCTACTTCATTTGTACAGGTTCGAGGCGTGTAATGTGTAATGCTCTGACATCATACCCTGAGAAAGAACATATTGTTAAACATAAATGTTACTAATTTTGGCTCGGTCCCTTAGCTCGCAGGAAACGTCTGACACCTTAGCTCCTTTCTAGCCATATTATGATGAGTAATAGCCCCCACAATGTGTGGCAATCATCGGTGGGGTTGAGACATGTTCTCTTCGCTATCTGGGAAAAGATCTATACTAGAAGCCATCCAGACCTCGGAGGCAGAAAATGTCTCTGGAGTGTGAAAGAATGAAACAACAGGAAGCCAAGAAAGCGGCAAGTACAAGTGGAAGTTGTCAGTAAGGTAACACCCTTCCATTACCAAATGGGCAGCATGGAAATTCTAGGCAAAGCAGCCATGTGTCCCAATCCCATCCTAAGTAATTGAGGACTTTATTATAAACTAAAAGAATATGAGAAAAGCAGTGTCAGACTGAGGGTCCTTGGGCCCACCAGATTAAATGATTCCGGGGCCCACCATCCAACAATCCTTAGGAAATAGACCACAACACCTTTCAAGTCTGGGTCTTCTTCTGGACCATTATTGTGTTAGACCATGAGCCTACTGGAGGATCCCATGGTACTCTGTTGGGCCAGTCCACTGGATACAACATCTAGTTTCTTCCTCTTATATAATAGTGTTATACACACTCACCGGCCACTTTATTAGGTACACCTGTCCAACTGCTCGTTAACACTTAATTTCTAATCAGCCAATCACATGGCGGCAACTCAGTGCATTTAGGCATGTAGACATGGTCAAGACAATCTCCTGCAGTTCAAACCGAGCATCAGTATGGGGAAGAAAGGTGATTTGAGTGCCTTTGAACGTGGCATGGTTGTTGGTGCCAGAAGGGCTGGTCTGAGTATTTCAGAAACTGCTGATCTACTGGGATTTTCACGCACAACCATCTCTAGGGTTTACAGAGAATGGTCCGAAAAAGAAAAAACATCCAGTGAGCGGCAGTTCTGTGGGCGGAAATGCGTTGTTGATGCCAGAGGTCAGAGGAGAATGGCCAGACTGGTTCGAGCTGATAGAAAGGCAACAGTGACTCAAATAGCCACCCGTTACAACCAAGGTAGCCAGAAGAGCATCTCTGAACGCACAGTACGTCGAACTTTGAGGCAGATGGGCTACAGCAGCAGAAGACCACACCGGGTGCCACTCCTTTCAGCTAAGAACAGGAAACTGAGGCTACAATTTGCACAAGCTCATCAAAATTGGACAATTGAAGATTGGAAAAACGTTGCCTGGTCTGATGAGTCTCAATTTCTGCTGCGACATTCAGATGGTAGGGTCAGAATTTGGCGTCAACAACATGAAAGCATGGATCCATCCTGCCTTGTATCAACGGTTCAGGCTGGTGGTGGTGGTGGTGTCATGGTGTGGGGAATATTTTCTTGACACTCTTTGGGTTCCTTGGTACCAATTGAGCATCGTTGCAACGCCAAAGCCTACCTGAGTATTGTTGCTGACCATGTCCATCCCTTTATGACCACAATGTACCCAACATCTGATGGCTACTTTCAGCAGGATAATGCGCCATGTCATAAAGCTGGAATCATCTCAGACTGGTTTCTTGAACATGACAATGAGTTCACTGTACTCCAATGGCCTCCACAGTCACCAGATCTCAATCCAATCGAGCATCTTTGGGATGTGGTGGAACGGGAGATTCGCATCATGGATGTGCAGCCGACAAATCTGCGGCAACTGTGTGATGCCATCATGTCAATATGGACCAAAATCTCTGAGGAATGCTTCCAGCACCTTGTTGAATCTATGCCACGAAGAATTGAGGCAGTTCTGAAGGCAAAAGGGGGTCCAACCCATTACTAGCATGGTGTACCTAATAAAGTGGCCGGTGAGTGTATATAATAGTGTTATATGGACATGTTAAAGTGGAACCCAAAGAGGACAAAAGGTGCAGACCTTTCCAACTTACTTACCCCATTAGTAGGCTTGGGGGTACAATATGAGAACCTCCTTCACTAGATAAAACTTACGTGAACCAATATATGATTTATGTGTATGGAGGCCTCCCATCTCATCCTTGAAAGCAGGTATTGAGGAAAGGTTTGGGCATGTTGCATTCCAACATGCTCAATCCTTTGTCCTCCAAAGGGATAAACTTCTGACAGAGGTGTCTGCAAGCACCTTATTACCAATTTCCATTATGCTCGGCTAGATGTGTACAAAGATTGCTATAGATATAGTTGTCAATGACTGAGTAGGACAACCCACTGGACTCCTAAACCTAAAATGAGCCAAGTCTTAGGTCAATAAGTTTCAAGCTATACTGGATATTGTCCTGCAAAACTGTACATCAATCTGCTCTATCATATGCTACCTGTGGACTACACTTTATTTTCCATGTAGCAGGTTCCCTTTAAGTGAAAAAATTACAGTTTTTACATATGCAAAGGATGCAATGGATCCTCAGAGTAAAAACTGATCATGGAAGTTCCAGCAATAGTAGGATCCCTAGTGATCAACTAGCATTCCATAGATGTATCAAAAAGGGGCTTGCTCTTAAAGTGATTGCCCAGGGTTAGAAAATCATGGCTTCTTTTTTCCATAAACAGCTCCACACCTGTCCACAGTTTGTGTGTGGTATTGCAGCTGAACTCCATTATCTTCAATGAGAGCTCAGCAGTAGTACCAGGCACAATCGATAGACAGGTTTCTGAAGCAGCCATATATTTCTAGTCCTGTGCAATCCCTTTAAGAAATGTAGGAGTTCCCAGTAAATATTAATTTGGCAAATGGCCACATACACATACCGTAATTTTTTCTACCTCCAAAGAACTAGTGTACCATAGTTTAATTTAATCCAAGACGATTGATGTGTATTTATCACACTTTTACTAATGATAAAGGAGACGGGAGATTAAAAGTTATTAGAATATAATAAATAAACATATGTCACATTAACATGGGATTAGCGCCATACCTTACCATATTATACCGAGCACATTTAATATCAAGTCTGGTCGGCATTAGTGATCTCCTCTCCTGCCCAGTCACACCCTCGCACTGCCGAGTCGTACCCCTTCTCAACAAGCCCTGACACTATTTCAGTTATATAATTAGATCCAGAAATTGGGACGTCTGACAAGTAGTTTTAACCTCAAGACAGATAGTAAGGTTTATCATAATTGTCTCTGTGTTCCGATAAATGGCGTATACATGAGTCATAACAGATACTTTGGAACAAAAGCTCCTCTGTGGCACCAAAGGCGGCATTACTGCTTAAACATAGGCAATGCACCCATTACTACTGGTTACTAGAGATGAGCGAATAGCGTTCGATCGAGTAGATACTCGATCGAATTTTAAGGTATTCGACATATTCGATTCCAATTGAATACCACACGGTAAACGCAGTAAAAATTCGTATGCCCTCCCACCTTCCCTGGCGCTTTCTTTGCACCAATAAGTGTGCAGGGGAGGTGGCACAGGAAGTAGGAAAACGTAGGCATCGGAAAAAAAATGAAAAAGTCATTGGCTGGCTAAACCTCGGATTTATAAGAATAGTGTCCATATCCATGTCAGATGCGGTTTGGAATTAGTTAGGGTGAGACATTGTGTTGAGGGTGAGAAAGATTGTAGCTTCTGCTAGGCAGGAAAACATTAATCAACAGCTCTTTTCAGAGCTACACTGCAGGAACAGGGTACACATACACTGAACCTGCCAATGATGCGTCAGGGTAGCATGAAGGGACGGGGCGGGCACGTGGACGTGGAAATCCAGCTGGAGATCCAGTCCACAGTCCAGGTACTGGAGAGGGGCTGCCAGCAGTGCCCCTCATCAGTAGCACAAAGGGGCAAGGACGTGGACTTGGAAATGCAGCTGGAGATCCAGTCCACAGTCCAGCTACTGGACAGGGACTGCCAGCAGTGCCCCTCGTCAGTAGCACAAGGGGGCAAGGACGAGGACGTGGAAATCCAGTCCACAGTCCAGGTACAGAGAGGGGCTGCCAGCAGTGCCCCTCGTCAGTAGCACAAGGGGGCGAGTAATCGTGGAAATCCAGTCCACAGTCCAACTACTGGAGACAGGCTGCCAGCAGTGCCCCTCGTCAGTAGCACAAGGGGGCAAGGACGAGGACGTGGAAATCCAGTCCACAGTCCAGGTACTGAGAGGGGCTGCCAGCAGTGCCCCTCGTCAGTAGCACAAGGGGGCGAGTAATCGTGGAAATCCAGTCCACAGTCCAACTACTGGAGACAGGCTGCCAGCAGTGCCCCTCGTCAGTAGCACAAGGGGACGAGGACAAGGAAATCCAGCTGGGATAGCTCGACTTCAATTATATACTGGAGAGGGGCAGCCAACAGTGCCACAACATCAATCGGGGTGCAGGGTATAGTGCTGACGAAGCCCGAGCACCAGGAATCTATACTAGGGTGCATAGCAAATATTGTGGACCCGCAACCAGCATGTCCCATCCACAGTATTGACGAGACACAGTTCCATGTGTCTGTGCCAGCACACAAGTTCCTCGTCCTCCACCTCCAACACCACCACCTTCACCGTAAATAAATAGTTAAAAAACCCCATTAATGTTTTAAGGCTCCCCCAAGGGCTTGAAAATTAATGTTTTCGGGCTCACCCCCAAGGGCCTGAACTCTAATTTTTTAGGGTTCACCCCAAGGGCCAAAAACTAAAACTCTTCTGGTTAAAGGCTCAATTCACCCAAAGGGCTTAAAACACTGCTGGTTAAAGGCTCTACTCACCACAAGGGCCAAAATATAAAACACTGCTGGTGCAAGGCTCTAGCCACCCCAAGGGCCAAAAACTAAAACTCTGCTGTTTAAAGGCTCAATTCACCCAAAGGGCCAAAAACTCTGCTTGTGCAAGGCTGAACTAAATTAAAGGGCCTAAAACTCTGCTGGTAAAAGGCTGAAGTCACCTCAACGGCCTCAATCTCTGCTGGTAGCTCAGCTTAAGGGCCTCTAACTTAATTTGGAAGGGCTCACGTGAAGGGCCAGAAAAGTAATTTTTGGAGGTCTCACCACATCACACACAAACCTAAACAGTTAAGGGTGGGAGCTGTTGGATTTCCCATTGCCTATGCCATCTTTGCCTATGCCATCTTTGCCTATGCCATCTGTGGTTGTAATGGGCAACGTGATTTAAAGGGGTGCATGCTAATGTTTCTTTAGCTTTAAATTTGTGTTTCTGTTGTAAGCCGATGGCTGGTCAGATCATCAGACTACTAAGGTGGGTGAGATGAAAAAACTCCAAAAAGAATGGTTCTCAGCAGATACTTTAGTCTGTTGAGTGTTATTTCAAAGTTTTGTTTATTGGGCTGGATTTTTAGGAATGGCAGGTAGGTTGGTAGTGGGACCTGTCATTCCACCCCCCTCCAGTCCACACTTTGGGGATGTTCCGGCAGCGACTCAGCTGCAGAGAATCTGCTCATCAAGGATGCTTAAGAAGCCAGCTCCAGCAGCAGACTTTGGGCAGAGCTTGGCTGGAGAGCCAACAGAGAGGTCATATTTTTGGAGCTGTGTCCTGAATGATTCTACTGGCTTTTTATTTCTGTCATTCTAGGTGAGGTAACCTATTCTATGTTTAGTTAGAGCCTAGCCGGGCAGGTATTTATTTTTGTATTGTTTCCTTTTGTTGCTGCACTACCTTTTTGAGTGAAAATAAAACTCTACCTTTGTTTTGGACTAAAGAATCTGGACTTTTGTGTCTATGCCACCCCACCTAGCAACCCCAGACCCTGACACTGTCCATACTATTGTGGAGGAAAGAAGGTTTCCAATTATTTTTCAACTTTCATAGATGTTCTATTGAGTTTGCAAAGTGTCTAGTTGATAGGCTGTGATAGTGGGGTAATACTGGGACTTGGTCGTGTTAGATGCCCCCAGACATGCTTCCCCTGCTGTCCCAGTTGCATTCCAGAGGTGTTGGCATCATTTCCTGGGGTGTCATTGTGGACTTGGTGACCCTCCTTAGTTGAATAGTGGGTTCCCCTGAAACGAGCATTTTTTCCCCATAGACTATAATGGGATTCAATATTTGGTCGAATAGTTGAATATCGAGGGGCTACTTGAAATGAATATCGAATATCAAATATTTCACTACTCGCTCATCTCTACTGGTTACCATTAGTACACAGGGATGATGTCACTCCAAAATACAGTGACGTCACTATAAGCCACATCCCATAGTGGGCCCCATGTAGTTACACCATATAGTCAAGAGGCAGGGTTACATTAAAGGAAAGCAATGCAATGCAATGAGTACTTTATCATCTCAGGCCATTAAAGGGGTTGTCCAGGAATATAAATACTAGAAACAGTGCCACATCTATCTATAGGCTCTATTCAAGTGAATGTGGAGGAGCTGCAATACCAGACACAACCTGTACGCAGGTGTGATGCTGTTGGTGGATGAGGGAAACCATGCTTTTCTAATCCTGGCCAACCCCTTTAATGAAAGTTCAGCAGAGGACCTGAACATTATTATAGCACACTTCTTTAGACACTATATAGTGGTTTTATTAGGATATTTTATTGCATTACTATTTGGGTATTGGATAGATCTATAACCTACAGCTGGTTTATTCTCAGATACGACCAGTGTGTATAATACTGTGATCATTACACATGGGTTGTATCATTAAAGGGGTTATTCATGCTTTGGAGCAACTCTGAGATAGGCAGGGTCAATGTACTATGGTCCTGGTGCCTTTTCCTTCACTCGCCAGGGCTCACATGACCATTCAATCCAATCAGTAACCTTAGTAGTCGCTGGAGAGGGCTTGGTGATGTTATATCATCCCATTGGAGAGGGATCGGTGATGTTATATCATCCCATTGGAGAGGGATCGGTGATGTTATATCATCCCATTGGAGAGGGATCGGTGATGTTATATCATCCCATTGGAGAGGGATTGGTGATGTTATGTCATCCCATTGGAGAGGGATCGATGATATTATATCATCCCATTGGAGAGGGATCAGTGATATTATATCATCCCATTGGAGAGGGATCGGTGATGTTATATCATCTCATTGGAGAGGGATCGGTGATGTTATATCATCTCATTGGAGAGGGATCGGTGATGTTATATCATCTCATTGGAGAGGGATCGGTGATGTTATATCATCCCATTGGAGACGGATTGGTGATGTTATATCATCCCATTGGAGAGGGATCGGTGATGTTATGTCATCCCATTGGAGAGGGATCGGTGATATTATATCATCCCATTGGAGAGGGATCGGTGATGTTATATCATCTCATTGGAGAGGGATCGGTGATGTTATATCATCTCATTGGAGACGGATCGGTGATGTTATATCATCCCATTGGAGAGGGATCGGTGATGTTACGTCATCCCATAAAGCCACCATGTCAAGAAGAGCCAGAGGCCTAGTTTATGAATGTGGGTGGGAGTGTCACTTATGGGAATGGGAATAATGACCGGAGCCTCATGGAATATCTGGGTGACTAACCAATGGAAGGCAGAAACAAAAATGTGTTTTACTGGACATTATACATATACACAGTAAAGCTTTTTTCACACTTTGTCAGGAAAATTTCCCAATGTTCATCTGCCACATATTGACCGCTATCTTTTTATGCACATTTATTCACAATGTTACATTTATTCACAATGTTAATATCTAAAACACAACCTCCACGTTCTGTATTGTGCATTATATTATGTATCTCTATGGTATATATACATTGTAAACAAACACATCTTAGGGTCTCCATTCATGGAGAGGAACTGTGAAATATTTAGAATTCTTAAACCTTTGGTAACTTTTTCACACATCCTTATCCTGCTTTCTATATAAAAGAGCTTTATCTTGAGTGTTAGGACAATATTTTTATGTTTAGATTTTTATCTTCTAATAACACTCTTGGGTTTCAGAATCCAAACTCCCCTTTGCCTAACAATTAATACCAGATTTGCGGAGAGAGCGGCAGCCATTCCTAATTAATCCGGGGTTTAGGTCCCGGCCAGTGAGACGTCATTCATTAGCAGCACAGATAGAAAATCTCCACTAAATGGATGGCTTTTCTATATGTCGCTGTTTTCTTTATTCCTTGAACTGGGCTAACTCTTGCTCCAGATTTTCTGTGGAAGGGTTACTATGTATCACTACTGGTCTCTGTGCAGATATACACATGTATCCACATTTGCAAATACTTATGTATTGCTATCTATAATGAAAAAAGAGAAGCATATTCCATATGGTCTTCATTAAAAATAGCCTACTACTTTGTAGGTAGAGCTGCTATAAAGGATGTATCTCTATGGTAACCGACTACAAACAAACCCTGTGCAGTCTGACCCTGCCATCAGACTTCATTCTATCTCTTAACTACTTCTTGCATATGTTTAGTAGGACAGCAAAGAGTAGGGGGCTATAGTATAGAATGGAGTATGACTCTAGGATCAGGGTGGTCTCTAAATTGATCAGATACAGTGAAACCTCTATGAAAATTTGCACAGGAAATTGGTCTTATATTGGGGTAGTATAATGGTGTACAGCCTCAAACCTCTAAATAATGATAAAGGTGCCAAAAATCTAATTAATAAATCTAACTAATAAAACAACCATGACGCTGGTACGGTACATTGCCACTCCACTTTACACATTTGACCATTAGGGGGCTCAACTCTTATTTAGTCCTCCAAAGACCTACATATTTCTTAGTTCAAGATGACCCCATCATTCTTGGTCCCCAGCATGGCATCTCTCTAAATCTTGGTCCCTACCATGGCTGTCCTCTCGTTTTTAGTGGTCAGCATGGTTTCCCTTTCATTCCTGGTATCTCTAAAAATCCTGGTGCTTATCCTGGTTCCCCTTTTATTTCAATTCCCCATCATGGTATCCCTTTAAATCATGGTCTTCAGCATGATTCCCCTCATTCCTAGTCTCCAGCAAAATATTCCATGAAATCTTGGTCCTCAGCAGGGTCCCCCTCTTGGACTCCAACATAGCTCCTCTTTTCCTTCCTGTTTCTTAGCACAATCCCCTTCTCATTCCTAGACCCCAACATGATTCCCCTTGCCAACCTCCCTCCCCCCACTGTCTAGCTTGAGCATACTGGATATGATATTTCATTGGCCAAAATCTGAACTTTAAAGCCTATCTGGGACTGCTCCGATAATGTCTGTTTAGGGTTGGAGTTTACATAAAATATATCCCTTGTGTGACCCAATTCCCAAGATGGTCGAGGTAAAATTAGAACTATTGACACTACAGTGCCAGATTGGTGTCTGAATTGGTCATGATTCACACATTGAGCACAACATTGTCTCTCTAAGCCAGTGTGATGCCGGACACTTTTCTACCCTGTTGTCCCTTGTAAGGATCTTCCACCAGCTTGCTGTTAGATGTTCCATCTTGACTCTAACCAAGAGCACACATACTGTAGAGGAAGACCATATAACAGAAAAGGGAGTGTGGACCTGGTCGGTGTCTTTCCCCTTCAGTGTCAGGTGATAAGACGCTGTTTCCCATACACATTTGAGTAAAGTCAGCTGTACCCTCCAATATCAGGAGAAATTGCCAACTATCCTATGTGTCAGGCATGTTGACATTCAGTGCCTAGTCCTTTAGTCCTTGGGGTAGATGAGCCACCTTCAGAGGTTTCTGGCAGCACCTTACTCCCCTCTCTCCTTTTATAACATGCATGCTCAGCTGAAGCAAATGTATATCGGGGCTTAGGAGGAATGGCTGTACACTTATTTGGCTGGCAACTGTATAGGAACCTTTGAGATGGCTTAGGAGCACTGAATTGCCAACATTTTGGGGTGTAGGGTTCAGGGTTTATAGTTCCAAAGCAATGAAAATTCCAGACACTCATCCACAGAATGTGAGAAAATGAAGTTATAACTCACCAGCAGATTGCCACGAAGACCGTATCGGTGCATGCACATTGCACCTTGTAACTTAAGGTCTGTAGACTTCACTTCATTGAGCATACCCTATACATTGAGAGCATGAGCTGTAAAGTGTCTCGGCTTCATCCCTCATGAGCAATGCGCATGCGCTGAAGGGCTGACAAGTGAGGAAATGGCCCAGAGTCTTGGAAAGAGCCAGCGAAGGGGAAAAAAAACTACCCTGTTTCCCTGAAAATAAGTCATCCCCCGAAACTAAGACATAGCAGAGGTTTTGTTGAATTGCTTAATATAAGGCACCCCCGAAAGTAAGACATCCCCCAATAATAATAATCTTTTTGAGCAAAGATTGTATGAAGAAAAAAATTGCAGCCGTCTGAACACTGTGCGTGATGCATGTGCACAGGTATGCTGGCTGCTGACACCGCTATGATACGTTGTATCCATTGTTCCTGCCTCTGTAGGATGAGCTGGGAGATGCCCGCTCTGTATACACTAAGGATCGTATGTTGCGGGGGGTCCACTCTCACAGCTCATCCCACAGCAGCAGGAACAGTGGATACAACGTGCGGTATCACAGCAGTGGCAGCAGCAGGCTTTCCTGTACACACGGAGCACCGCACACAGCGTTCAGCCGGCTGCAATGTTTTTTTTTATACAGTCTTTGCGCAGCAAGCACATCTCAGTGTAGCGCACTGGTGGCAGCAGCACACAAAAATAAAATAAGACATCCCCTGAAAATAAGACATAGCATATCTTTAGGACCAAAATTTAATATAAGGCACTGTGTTATTTTCGGGGAAACACGGTACCAGACCTTCTGTGGGACGTTTGCTGTTTTGTCCCTTACTGTCATCCATTGGCGGACTGAGACAGAAGATCCCTATGCAAGATCTGTATTGTATATAACCCTTCCTACACAAGCATTGGCATTGTAGGGATCTGTAAAAACAGAATGGCTGGCACAGACATTGGCATCTGTGTGCCAACCATGTTTTCCACGTACCCATACACTCGAATGAATGAATGGATTGAACTGCAAAAACAGACACGTATAGGGCCTGCTTCATATTTTCAGCTCATTTGGCTTGGACACTGATCCATGAAAACTATGGATGTGTATGGTGCCATAGAAATGAATGGATCCATATGCTTTTTGTTTTCACAGATCTATAAAAACATATCACACACACCAAAACTTCGGTTGTGTTCATGAAGCCTCACAAGCGATCCTATCTGTAGCAGACAGACACATATGAGATTATGACCAAGTGTTTTTAAGTCAAAGGAGTTGAATGAAATTAGAAAGAAAAAAATCTATTTCCAGGAAAAAGCACCACCCTGATCCACAGGTCGTTTCTGGTATTGCATCTCAGCTTGTTCATGGGAATAGGATTAAACGGCAATACCAGCCACAACCTATTGACATGAGTGGCGCTGTTTCACCAAGCAGCCCATTTCTTTCTAATTTCATTCAACTCCTTTAAGCTGAGGTCTGCACTTCCAAGACTACTAAGCAACACAGGTGCATGAATAAAATGTAAAATCATTTACCAGACCGATATCATATGTTAAGTCAGTACTGAGATTTATAGGAAATGTCACATTTTTGTGTTATGTTATCACCTTCTTGGAATAGACCTTAATATTAAGCCGCAAATTAGATCATATTTTCCCCTGTCACTAAGAGCATGTATCTTGCTACAGAATCGGTGCCATCTGGTCGCAGAGGCCGTCGCACTCCTGATTTCTCGGATGCATTTGTTTTGAGAAATCCGACATGGAAATCTCTCCCACTGACAATCCTATAACCCGCAGTCCTATAGAGTGGGGTCCTGTAGGCAATCAATCCCATTGTGTCTCCATACAATACTATATCAAAATTTCATTTATTAGCATGGAATTTCTGGCTGCTCTTGACACCGGTGGTTAAAATTTCCTGGGCATATTTTTTTTTTTTAGATTTGCTAACCTCCAAAAATAAAAGATTTTTTTCCTCTTTTTGCAGAGTCGCAAATTCCTCAGCCCGGAGAGGAGCACCGAAGAAAAAAAAAAAGGGGGCTTTTTACGACGTGAAAAGAGAACGCATGTTTTAGATCCTATAAAAGGCTAATCCGTCTTTTGCTAAGACACTTCATTGCCTTAAAGCAGAAGACAAACTACATCATAAAAAGAGAACCAGTGTAGAAAAAGAGAGAAATAAGTCACAGCTAATTTGGGCAATTTGCCTGAAAAACAGAGTTTTTCGTTTAACTCCGGGGGTTTGCAGAGCAGGATGTGTGTACTGCAGGTTTTCTCAGCTACAATTCTTAGAATACAGTACCAGCCAGATTTACCTTAATAAATGTCACACAGCCAGACCAATGCCGGGTAGCCGACTGATTTACTGTCTACTTTGATGATATGGGGCTAAGCCTACCGACCCCAGGTCTCCAGAACTGCTGATACATGACAATATTCAGAAGCAGAGCTAGGCCTTCCGTCACCTGTGCCAAAGATCAAATTTGCTGCCCAAGGCACGTATAAGATTTCCGTACCATAGGCAGAGTAGCTTCTTAGTGCTCTTGATACCCAACACTTGGGGCATAAGCCCCATCAGATACACATGTAATATTAGGATGCAGCTTTGGGCATTAAGCAAGAATTGATGCTCATTGTTGTATTCACCATATTATACACTTGAGCGACAGGTAGATGCCCATCAATGAGTAGCTATTAAGGGTGATTTTGGAGAATTAATGGTAAATTTAGTCAATCAAATCTGGAGATGATGAAACAAGTTCAATACAGTCTTTCTGGTGCTCATCTATATACAATGACAGACTAAGCTTCCTTGAGCCCACCACATAAAATGATCCTCAAGGCCCACACTCCAACAACCTCTAGGAAATAGACCATAGTACCCTTTAAAGGTGGTTGTGGTCAGCTGGACCATTATTGTATGTTCACTGGAGGATCCACTGGGACTCTATTGGACCATTATTGTGTTAGTGCCTGGGTGATCCTCTGGTCTTCATATGGGTTAGTCTGGGGTATACATTGACTTCAGGGCTCAATTGAGGCAAAAGAGACATGTCTGGTAGGGAACTTCTGGGTCTATCTATAATTGATATGGGTCATTGGCCTCTCACCTAGCCAACCTGTACTACACTTGGCACTGACCAGGAGTAAACAACCCAAAACCGCTGCCTGCAGATGAGTGTCTGGTTTGGCTTACACCCTAGTTAACCTAAGGTCTGGTTAATGGTTAGAAGTTGAATTGCCATATAGCCACCTTCCAACTGATGGCAAGAGAGCCACAAAGCTGATTTGCATGGGGTAGGGTCAGACAGCTTCATTTTGACGTTAGTTGTATGCCATGGACTGTTAATATAAAAGTTACAGCAGGCAGCTATACCAGTATTTAATGGACTATGCCACTGGAAAACCTTAAAGGGGTTTGTCTGGATTTAAATTAATTTTCTTAGTGCAAGAAATCATATAAAATAATGAAAAACACATTATTCACCCTATAAACACTCTACTGTTACAGCGCTGCTGTGGTTAGTCACTAGCCTTGGCAGATTGGCATAGCTGGCAGGGACTTGAGCGGTAGGACATTTGCAAGGTGAGTAATTTTTTTCATTATATTATATGATTTCCTACTCTTCTTAGCCCATTTCTTAAATCCCAAAAAACCCATTTAATATGTACATAGAAGCAAATTTTTATGTTCAATGAGGATTTAGTCATTGCCCACTAAAATACACTGGGAAACAGATTTGTCCAATTTCAATTAAATTGTTTAGAAACCTCCTGCCCTATCTTCAGTAATATGGTATCTGTAGATATTGAGAAGAGAGTGTGAGGAGGAGGGAGGGTATGATGCTGCAGGTTCTCTGTCGTATCCTGTGTGAGAGCCTTGTGCTGTGAGAGGGGAGGAGGAGAAAAATTTTAAGTGGAACACGGCACTTTTCACCAGCTCAATACGAAAAATGGACTACTTACTCAAATTACAGAGAAATAAAGCCTATATTTATAGAAATGATAGAGAGAAAGGGAAAAAAAACCCTAAACTATGCAGGTTAGACATTACATCTATTTCACATCTACAGCTGCAGGTACTTTGTCATAGACCTACAATCCAATGATTACTAGACAGGACTATATTTTCTCCCCCAACAAGACATAACAGTCTGCACAATGTACTTAAACATGTCTTCAAGAACTTTCAAGGTCAAACTGACATTGTCTTGAATCATTCAGCTCTGTACAGAACAATTATACAGCAAAGAAATGATAGAAGAAAGAAAGCGAGCAGCCGGGGAACAGGGGAGAAGAGCACCATGAAAGAGCATGGACTAAATTATTAGTCTATTCTGTCACTGGGAAATGTTAACCATTGTGTGCCCATAATAAGGCTCAGATATAACAATGATAAACCAGACAAAGTGCACTATAGAAGTTTTCCTTTGATGTCTTTGCATTTCAGTATAAGAATGAGATAAGAAGACAAAAGGCTTGCTAACCAAGTCAAGGAATAGCTATATGGATACTAAACATGTAACACTTTGCTCTGAGTTTTCCTAAGCACCCGGTGCTGTTCTCCTTATGGCCCCTTTAACTGTCAATTTACAAATTGTTATGGTAACAAAACATATAAGAGCAGAGTTGGTCTAACACTACAATTTGGGAATGGCCAACTATCTTATGTGTATGGGGTTGTGCCAACTCTGAGTCTCTTCCTAGTGAAATTGATGGAAAGCAGGATTGGGAATGTTGTATGGTTGGGTGACGGTTGGGGGGAGGTTGGGTGGAACACCTATGAGCAATGTAAGTGCTTATTCTACAGCTATTCAAAGTATATGACTATGTATATTCGATCACTTGACCTGTCAGAGTGGACATTAATAGCAGGGGACCCTTGTTCGGGAACAGTATATAGTCCTCTCCTTTCCCGATAGGTCATTGTAACAACTCACCAGTAACTGACATTCATTGGTTTACCTCAATGTGAGAGTAGAAAACTCTGTCTATAGCATACTACGGGAACCATCACCATCGATGACTTGCTCTGTGCCATAAAACTTTGCTGAGATAACCAATGACTGATCATTTATAGATATTACTATTATTGTTTGCTGAAGATAAAATTGTAGATTTTGCCTCCCGATGGACCATTTAAGGTTTCACCACATTAAGGTTTCAGTAGTACATCAGCCTTAGAGACAAGAGAAAAATAGGCAGTGGTGGAGCGAGAACGGTAGACGACACTATAGCCAAAAAAATGGGAAAGCACTCAGTAAAACTCCAGGAGTTGATGGGAATTCATGGCTAACACATTTTCCATGAATAGTACAGATTTTATATATGGTTATCAGATCAAAATATAATATACTTGGCTGAAAGATCATTTTTAGCATTTTACTACTGTTCGTAGGAAATCAATATTTTTACAGCAACCATAGATCATCTTTTCAGAACCAGACTTTGCCGGGAGACTAGATCATATAGATCATAGACTATAGATGAGCAAATAAGGCCAGACTAGTGCAGTAGGCAGTGACATTATTGCTATCAAAACAATGCATCCTATTATGAGTCAATGGGGGCCATTGGCCATCATTTGGATCTGACACAACACCATGACTTTCATTATAAATGATTAGTGTGAACAGTGCCTAACATCCATTGGTGTCAGTCTAAGGTAGACCACATACAGGCGGATAGTAGGTGATACATATATATATCTTTCTAGGGATCCTATAGACCTCCCTTGTCTATGTTTATCCAATATAGTGATACTAAAAGTCATATAAAGTAGGGATAAAGGTGTACAATCCCTTGTTTATTGCAAAGGTCAATTGATCTGATCACAAGGTATCTTTCGGCCAGGACTTCCGATGATCAAGTATAGTCTGTCTTGCGCTACAGGGAAAACTAGAAAGTTGTTCCAATCTTATCAAGTGATGACATATCAGCAGTAGAGATGAGCGAACACTGTTCGGATCAGCCGATCCGAACAGCACACTCCCATAGAAATGAATGGAAGCACCTGTGACACCGGCCGGCAGCCGGCAAAGTCAGCATCACAGGTGCTTCCAATCATTTCTATGGGAGCGTGCTGTTCGGATCGGCTGATCCGAACAGTGTTCGCTCATCTCTAATCAGCAGACATTATGTTAGATGGGGTTAAATGTCTAAGATAGGTCATCAATATCAAAATGCTGGGGTTGAACTCCTAGCACCCCTACCAATAAATTCATTGAAGGTACCGTGGCACCAATGGAAACAGAAAGGCTCTATCTACTATGGAGTGGCCCAAGAATGGTACTATAGTTCTTTTCCATTAAACCCAATTAATCAGTAGATCAATGGGGGTGCTGGGAGTCAGACCACCACCAATATTTAGTAATACTGTATGTCACCAATGAAAAATAGTTCCAGAAAACACCTTACGATTTTGCACAATTCTTATATAAAGGGTTTGGCCCAAAGTTTTAATATATCCGCAGGGTGCTGATCATTGGGAGTTTTACTCCTGGATCTCCCACTGATTACAAAAGTGGGGATCCCATTGTCCAATCCCAATGGATTTCCACTGACTTTGTCTATGGGAATGGCAGAGATAACTGAGTACTGTGCTTGTCTGCCTCTAACAGTGCCATAGAGAATGAATGAAGTGGCAGCATGCATGGAGAACATATGAAGTGTGGATGATGAACGGGTCTTTCATTCATGCGATTAGTGGGGGTCCCAGTAGTAAGAGTCCCACCGATCAGCATTTTATCCCCATACTGTGAATAGGGGATAACATTAAAACTTGGGCCAACCCTTTTAAACCATAGGGATGTGAATGTAATACATGGATATGCACAGTCCCCAAGACCAGCACTCTTTGTAACATCCTCCACACTTAACCTTGCAGATAAGGGTTTCATAGGGGGATCCCTTCATTAAATTTCCTAGTTGGGACCACCTTTTTGGGCACCATACAGTATACTCTTACTTATTAGGTTGTTTCATCAGTAACATTTTTGATTTGAGATATTAATTTGCCATCATTTGTAATAACATTTTCCGATTCTATCAGTTTCCGTATAATTTTGGTTTATTTAAGCCCCCGCCTCATTCTCCTATGCAAAACAGCTCCACAAAATAATAATTTCCTGTAAGATGTAAGCTCAGACGATTTTTCTTTTAATTAAACAGAATCGACTCCTATATTTTTGGGGCCAGTTCAGTGGATTAAACGAACACAAGACGACTGTGAATAGCTTAAAAAAATAACAACATGGCTGAATATTTTAAGTCTCTATAATTTCACTTTTTAATTAACTGGATTACTAAAAGATTAGGATTATATTACATTTCACACCACTGGCCAATAACATCTCAGCTGAGGCACAAGTATTTTCAATTATATTTAAGGATTTGCATTGGGCTCAAGTTAACCCTTCATTAACCGAAAGCTTTCTGGAACAATTAATATCAATTGTATGAGAATAAATCTAAAACCATAAAAATGGATTCAAAAACATCAACCAAGAACAATTTATTCATAGTCAATACTACAGTCTATTTGGCCATGAGGATAGCTGACTCATTTGGTCAGATCAAAGTGGTTGTCCAGAAATTGGAAAACATGGTTGCCTTCTTTCTTCTGAAGACCTGTCCATGGGCTGTGTCTGGTATTGCAGCTCAGGTCTATAAGGCTAGTGCCACATGACCAATGATTACCTTGACACCCTGTGACTCCTTCTCTCATGTTATTCAATGGAGTCAAATTGCGACCCAAGGGTGCCATGACAGGGCAAAACCAGAAGTCGCGTATTGTTTCTCGGCCCTTTGGCTAAGATCAAGTCAAAAAAACAGAAGTCGCAGTCAAAGTCCTCATGAGACCCCAGCCATAAAATGAATGGGGTTGAGCTGCAAAACCATATACAACTAGAGATGAGCAATCCGATTAGAACAGGATATGACCAGAATTTTCAAAAAGTTTCAGAGTTGACCCAAACTTTGGTGGATCATCAATCATGAACCACTGTTATACTCTGGGTTCTCTACAGACGTCAGAGCGGAGGTGATGACCATAATAAAAAATTATTGTCACCTTCCCTCACCTCTCCTGGGTATCCTCATAGAGTTCAGCACTCCCTCAATGTTCTTTTCTGGCCTTTTCCAGCTTACTGAGTGATGTCACACACCCTGAGGGGATTGAGCCTCAATGATCACGTGGGGTGCTCCATCATGAGGTTTTCCTATCTCTACTCACCACCTGTATAGGCAAGTGTGGCACTGTTCTAGTCACAAAGCAGGCATGTTTTTTTAGTTCAGTGCAACCACTTCCATGATTTTTTCCATTCCATCTGAATAGGGCTAGATAGTTAAAGGGTTTTTCCATTCTTAAAGTATCAGAGTTCAGCAGAGGCCTTACACCGCTGTCAGTTAAGATGACTGAAGAGACCAGAGTAGTCAGATCTGCTCGGTGGCCTCAGATCTGCTCTGCATCCACATTCACTTGAATGGAACTAAGCTAAAAACAGGCCATGAGACTGGTCAACACAATGTCACATGGACTGTAAAGCAGAAGTCTTCAATTTATAGGCTATCAATTAGGTCATCAGTAGGGTTGAGCGATCGTGTTCAGAAAAGATCGGATTCCGATCAACGATTGAGAAAATTTCACGATCGCGATCGGAATTCCGAACACGATCTTTTTAGGTGGGATCGAGATCAGTGATCATTTCCCACAATGCTTTGCTACTGGCCAAGCATTGTGGGAAAAGCTAACAATGTTAGCCTTCACACTGAGTGTATACTCAGTGTGAAGGCTCCGCTGCGGTTCCATAGGAATGAATGGAAGCAGCCGGCACACAGCCTTAACCCCCTGCGCACCGGCTGCGTCCATTCATTCTAATGGGAGACTAGCTAACATCTCTAGTAGCTACTTACCTGCAGAGATGGCTGGTCCGGTGCCTGGTGTTCTCGTTCTTCTTCGCCTCGCTGCCCCCGCCTCCCAGGTTAGTGTTTAAAGAGCTAGGAAGAAGGCGGGGCTTGTGGCTTAGGAGAATGTGGGCGGGTACAGGGCGGGGAGACATGACGTCTCCCCTCCCAGTACCCGCCAACACTCTCCTAATCCGCCCACACTCTCCTAACCTGGGAGGCGGTGGCAGTGAGGCGAAGAAGAACGAGAACACCGGGCACCGGACCAGCCATCTCTGCAGGTAAGTGGACACCAGGGGGGACTAAGTAGCCAGAGGATTAAAAAAATCCTCTGGCTACTTAGTGATTAAAAAAAAATCACTAGACAGCGTGTATTCTAACAATTAAAGCATTCAATCATTAGATTCCATGCTGTATAGTAAATAGGATTGTTTTTAAAATCCGATCTCCGATTAGTAAAAAAAAAACCCATTGACTTTCATTGGGATCGGAATTGGGATCGAGATCGGGTTCGAATGAAAAATGATCGGAAATCGGATTTCAAAATCGATCCTGAAAAGTCAAGATCGGCTCAACCCTAGTCATCAGTCTTATAAGTCCGGAAAATATAGTGATATATTATTGAGCTATCCAGCTCAGTATTGTTAGAGAACGTTCACCTCATATTAAATGCAACATGTATTTCCAAGATTATGATTCTAATATTCATGGCTGTACACTTCGATTTTTGCCAAAGATTTGCAGCAGATGTTAAGCAGATCTGCAGCAAATTTTCAAGAAGATTATATATATTGTCATTTCACAGGCTAATTCTTGATATAACCACCCAAAATATGACATTTTACTTTTCCACAGTAGAAACCACATTGAAATTTTCATAAAATCTAACACGTTAACATTAATGCCATAACATTTCGGGAAACAAATATGAGCTCTTTGGTAACAAAATAATATTCAGACTTCTGGCTGCTCCATTTTTGGTTTCGTTGGTGCTGATCTTCATAAGTATGACCACCTCATAATTTTTTACAAGTTGCCAAAATATTTTTAGACATTCCTGATAGATGTCTGGTTAATCCCAACAAAGCTGCGTCCAACATCCTTTGGGTCAATTTCAGGGCCACATCATTGTTATCTTGGAGGTGAAACAATCATCATAATGTTCAATAGATATTGGTGTTTTTTGTCTTCTACATGAAGGCATTGTCTTCAGGTATTAAGCCATTGAAAACAAGTTCCAAGAAGGAGGCCCTCAAGCAAGTTTGGTCTCCATCAATGTACCTTAGGTATTTGGAGACATCAGTCTTGACATCTTAACTTGTTGGATGTATGGATTCAAACTAAAAATAATGTGAATCTAATAGCTACTACTAGGAATTGTAGGATATAGAATTCTAAAATATTTCAGAAAATTGACAAAAATATGGGCAACAAGACCAATGATCAATGATCCCTGGGAGAAGAAGTATTTTTGTGTAGCTCTTACGTAGCTTACCTGTGGTGTGTGCACTGCGGGTAACTGCTAAGTCTGTCTGAAGGCAGAGAACTTCACCGGAGTAACATTTGTTAGTCATTAATCATTCAATGTAATATACAATGAATCCTGGGCAGGACGGTGGCCAAGATCCACTTAGCAGCCAGCTGGAAATTTTTGATGATATATCTTAAATAAGGAACTGGACACCATAAGAACATCATGATTAATGAAAAATAAATATATCATTTGACCAATAGTTGTTATCTACTGGACTGAATATCCCATTTGCTTTATACCAAACTCTCAAAAGTGAAATATGTCTTATATTTTATCGGTGATAGTTGAAAACAAAACTTTGTTTTTCCCATAGACTATAATGGAATTCGATATTCTAACGAATAGTCGAATATTGAGGTCTACTCGAATCGAATTTTTGAATATTTCACTACTTGCTCATCTCTACTAAACATCTCTTGATTCTTCTTAAAGTTCCTGGTAGAAAGCATAATGGACCGCTCATCTTGGTTGAGGAGCAACAGTGGCAGGGGTCAACCATTGTAGAGTAAACTATAAGGGGAAGGTTTCTGGTAAAGCAGTCTGCTCCCCCAAGCCAGAGATTGGTTATACACATGTGGACAAAATTGTTGGTGCCTCTCATTTAATGAAAGAAAAAAAAACACAATGGTCACAGAAATAACTTGAATCTGACAAAAGTAATAAATAAAAATTCCATGAAAATGAACAAATGAAAGTCAGACATTGCTTTTTGCTTGAACAGAATTAAAAAATAAATAAACAAAACTCATGAAACATGCCTGGACAGAAATGATGGTTCCCTTAACTTAATATTTTATTGCAGAATCTTTTGAGGCTATCACTGCAATCACACGATTCCTGTAACTGTCAATGAGACTTCTGCACCTCTCAGCAGGTATTTTGGCCCCTCCTCATGAGCAAACTGCTCCAGTTGTCTCAGGTTTGAAGGGTGGCTTTTCCAGACGCCATGTTTCAGCTCCTTCCAAAGATGCTCAATAGGATTTAGGTCAGGGCTCATAGAAGGCCACTTCAGAATAGTCCAATGTTTTCCTCTTAGCCATTCTTGGGTGTTTTTAGCTGTGTGTTTTGGGTCATTGTCCTGTTGCAAGACCCATGACCTGCGACTGAGACCAAGCTTTCTGACACTGGGCAGCACATTTTTCTCTAGAATCCCTTGATAGTCTTGAGATTTCATTGTACCCTGCACAGATTCAAAACACCCTGTGCCAGATGCAGCAAAGCAGCCCCACAACATAACAGAGTCTCCTCCATGTTTCACAGTAGGGATAGTGTTCTATTCAAGATATGCTTCATTTTTCCGTCTATGAACTTAGAGCTGATGTGCCTTGTCAAAAAGTTTGATTTTTGTCTCATCTGTCCATAGGACATTCTCCCAGAAGCCTTGTGACTTGTCAACAATTTTCATTTATTATTACTTTTCTCAAATTCGAGTGATTTCTATGACCATTGTGGGTTTTTCTTTCATTAAAGGAGGGGAACCAACAATATTGTCCACATGTGTATGTGAGGTCTGTAACCGAGAGGGTCTACTTCACACACCACTTGGTTATAGACAAAGAGATAAAATATTACAGCAGAAAAAGTGTTTATTAAAGGGGTGGTCCAATGGAAACACATTTTTTTTGTAAAGGACTCAAGACAGGACTAAAGAGCAGAAACCAATCTCCACCAATGCGCACCAGTTGTGGGGATCCCATGTTTTTATCTTTTTTCTTATTCAGCCTGACTCTGAGCAATCTTTTCTCGACTGAACATCCCTTTAATATAAAAAAAGGGAATTAATGATCACACCACTTTATACATAAAAAGCAAAAGCAACAGACCAAGCCATTTTCCCGGGATAAATCAAGCAAGATAAATAAAACGAAACATAAAATTGTAAGGTCGATAAGTGAATGTGTAAAACAGACTGTAGGGCAAAACTGAAGGTTGCCTTTAAAGAAATCATGGTGTTGTGTCCCGTCACTCATGTCCAAATTCTCCTCCTTTAATGATTTTATCTGATTGAATCCTCTGACTAACATTATTTTGAGGCTTTGGGCTTCAGGGACCTGAGAACTGTCTATAGAAGCTGCAGCACTTTGACATATGTCCATTGGTAAGATATTAGATTAAAAAGAGAGCCGGCTGTGGGGATAGGCAACCTGATGGACAGGACACAGTCAGCTGTCAGGGATTTCATCAGCTTCCCCTGACTGTCACCAGCATGTCAGCTTGATAGCCTGCCGGAGGTAGCGAGTCAGAAGCTGCATCAATTTTTAAGGACAAAGAATGATTGAACTATTATCTTCCAAGCCATCCTTAAAACCTTACAAATAATTAAGATCTACCAAGTATAAAAGATGAGGTGTGAGTCCCTAAAAAAATTGTATTTGTCTTTTTTACCCATAACAGGATTTTTTTTCTTTTTGTTGATATATTATTCACCTCATTTGAAGTATAAGGGGACGCGACGCATTGGATGAGCCGGTAATGTGTAGAGTGAACTTCGGCCGCATTAGAAGGCAATGGTCCTATTGAAACAGCCAGAAGGTTTTAGGAAGTAGAACTGTGGTAAATCAAAGACAATGCTCTGTGTTAACAGATCTCTTCTCTACTTCATAGAATGGGGTTCCCCTCTATGATGTCTGTATTGCCTATAAAGGCATGGGTGAGACAATCCTTTTATTGGTGTCTCAGGGTCTCATTAGAAGCCACCCATCTCCCAAATATCTTACCTAATCTATTCTTTGACCACTGTTGAGGCACCGTAATATGGCTTCTTACTTGCCAATTCCATTTATTGTTGAACTGCAACCCAAAGGGCTTATGAGTGACTGTATTGAGAAATATGGTGTAAGCAATTGGTGTAACATTGCAGACTGGACACTAGATGTCAACTGGATCTTAACGATAGCAGCCGCCTTTCTTGGGCACTAATAGTGTCTCCCAGTACTGAGATACCCCGAAGAATTTAAGTAGGAATGACTGGTATAACATCCAGAAGGCACAAGATCAATAATGAACGAGACTTGTATCAACACAACAGGTAATAAGAAAAGCAAGGAAATGGGAACTGATACCCATAGATGTTGACACAACAGAAGAATTTCTGTTAATCATAATAATTGGACCTGTCAGGAATCTAGATATCTCCAGTCCTACTACTACACCCCACAGTCATCATTCTCTTCTGTACAGAGCAATTCTGTACAGTATCTGTATTTGCCACATAGCTGTTGCTTATCAGTCAAACTTTGGCTGGATCTTTTCATCCAGTCAAAGGTTTGAGAGCCAGTCAGGGTTCTAGTTCAGTGTCCAATCAAGGGCTGAGGCTGATATTTTACCCTGACACTTTCCTTACTTAGGTGCCTGTGATTCCATTTGTTTTCTAGGCTCTATATTCTCACAACTCTTCCCCAGTACCTTTCCCTATTTTTTTCTTATCTCCTGCTGATTTTGGCTTACTCTCCTGGTTAAGCCCTGTCTTGCTGATTTGCCTACATTTGTGACCTCTTGAACTTGACCATAGCCTTGGAATGCTGATATTCCTCTGCTTTTTTTTTTTTTTTGGCTGTTCCCATACTCTCTTTGTTTTACCTTGACTTGTCTATTTCTTTATTTCCTGCTATAAGGATTGTGGTCTGGTCCTTAGCCTGTAAATCCTCCTGTTTTCTGGCACTTTGGTCTGGGTTTACAACCTGAGTCCTGACATGGGAAGTTCATCCGACCTTGTACCTGGCTCTGGTGAATACCTTGAAGTAGCCTTAGACTCTGTGAACCAGAGCATTGTAGGACTCTGGGTGGCTTATTTACTTGCTGTCTACTAGTCTGATCAATGATCTGTTATGTATTAGGAAATTGCCTAAATATCAAACCCATTACCTTTGAGAATTGCTTATGCAAAATCTATAACAGCATCCCCCAACTACTGCACATCATTTGTGGCACTGATCTCTGCATTGGGCACAATGCTCTATAGATCCTATTAGACACCGGTAGACCTTCTATAGTTACACCCCTGATCAAATAATCCTAAATTTGTACAATACCCATGTATATATGAAGACGTTGCAGAGCAGTGATATTAACATATGTAAAATCTGCCATAAATTGTATATATTTAATGGCCCTCATTAAGTTCCTTAAACCATCTGTTTGACCACAAAGTGTCCACTTTCCTGCCAATGTGTATCCCGACCCTGCAAATAATAAATCAAGAAATGCTTTGAATGACAAAACAAATACCAATCTTCTTAAGATAAAAGAACGAGTCCGCCTTTTGAACATGGCAAGCTAGCTTATTTTGCAAGATTTAATATTTGCCCTTAGGTTTCCCTTTTATTTGATGAGCTTTCAGTAGGATTGAAGTGACAGTATAGTGGTGCGAGGAAGTACATAAATACTCCATTTCTACGTCTTATGAAAGAAAACAATATGACCAAAAATATGCAAGTTGAACTTGATTATTACTTTCTTAAACATTTCAATTTTCCATGGACTATAATGCGTTTTGCTGCCTGCAATGAGGACGCCGGTACTGTACGCAGCCTGGAGCCATTACGCAATAATAGTGGATCTGTCAATATGGGATTGTTTAGAATACATACAGTTGACCATAATGCACTCATTATATCCAGTGGGATGTCAGCAACTATCTTGCAAGTTGTACAAAACAGCATGTTGGACAGCAATTACATAAGAACATCACAACCAATCTGCATCAGCTTTTTGGTGTGAGATTCTGGTTTGGAGTCACCTTAACGCGTACCTCGCATCATAAAGCATTTTCATAAATGAATAGTACAGTAGGATATGAGCAACTTTGTAATATATCTTATTAAAGAAAAAGGCTTTGGTCTCCATCTTTCAGGCTTAAACTTCTATCATAGAAGTCTATGGAGGAAGAGGCAGCTGGAAAAGACAAACACACTGATCCTTATAAGCTCTGGTACATTAAGCAGCCAAGATTGCTTTTTTCACTGTATTATAACTAGTTAGATAATGCTGTACTACAATACAGAATGCGGCAATAAACCAATTACTAGCCAATGGCTGCCTCCTCCTCTCTCCATAGACTTCTGTATGTGATGCTGAATACAGATACACATGCTATTAGCAATTAATCTGAATGACAGGAAAGAGGAGAAAAACAGCCTGGTACATGGAGAAGGAATAGGTATATTCACCTGATTCTTATAACTGGAGGTGCGCTTTAAAGAAATATTAAGAATTTTCATAAGTAACTGTTCTTAATACAGAATCATTATTGTAACAAGGACTATATTCACATTAGAATATTATCTGGCAGGTTTGTAGGTACTTCAGTATAAGTTATAAAGACAGGGGGTAGCTATAGGGGGTGCAGTAGTAGCAGTTTTTACCAGGCCCTGGACATGTGATGGGGGGTCCCAAAGGTCCCTCTGCCACATAAAATACACAACTGGCACAGTAATAGGAGATGGCATTTGCGGACTCACACAATTGGGCCATTTCACCGCCCCTTGATGACCCTGTCCAATGATCATGACACTTGTTACTGGAGGAACAATCAGCATATCCATTATACTGTGTGGTTGAGGGACTTCTCATCTCCTCTGTGTATCCCCCTCCATAAAATCAAAAAGAGAACCAAATTAATTGATGACAAATGAACGTGCCCAAAATTAATACAAAAAAGAAAGAAAAAAGATAGGTGAGTATCTATCAAGGGACGCTTAAAAATAAATCTTTATTGGATAATTAAAGATAAAATCGTATAAACACCAAAACACAGACTATGATAGTCTAAACAATCGCTAGAGATAGTAAACCACTCATCACTAGCAAAAAGTCTAAGGATGGAGGGTCCTTATTATGTTACAATTCCCTCACTATCACTTAGATAGTAATTGGCCAGATCCAAAAATAAAGGATACCTATCAGAAGCATATGATACAGGGATAGAACGCCAAGAATAAAATTATGGCTAATAGTTCCCTAGCAAATATATTGCCACTGATCTCCCCTATATCTTTATGGTCTGAATCTACCTTAAGACCAATCAACAAATACTGGCCAATTATATAAACACAGAATCTTTGCCTATAGTCAACAAAGTTGTATATTCATTGCCTGTCAACAAAGTTGTTTAATATATTTTTAAATATAAAAATATATTAAACAACTTTGTTGACAGGCAATGAATATACAATTTTGTTGACTATAGGCAAAGATTCTGTGTTTATATAATTGGCCAGTATTTGTTGATTGGTCTTAAGGTAGATTCAGACCATAAAGATATAGGGGAGATCAGTGGCAATATATTTGCTAGGGAACTATTAGCCATAATTTTATTCTTGGCGTTCTATCCCTGTATCATATGCTTCTGATAGGTATCCTTTATTTTTGGATCTGGCCAATTACTATCTAAGTGATAGTGAGGGAATTGTAACATAATAAGGACCCTCCATCCTTAGACTTTTTGCTAGTGATGAGTGGTTTACTATCTCTAGCGATTGTTTAGACTATCATAGTCTGTGTTTTGGTGTTTATACGATTTTATCTTTAATTATCCAATAAAGATTTATTTTTAAGCGTCCCTTGATAGATACTCACCTATCTTTTTTCTTTCTTTTTTCCCTCCATAAAATCCTTTGATGGCATCTATAGTATTCCATAGATCCACTGGCAGCTCAGTGCCATTTTTACATGATGTACCTGGAACCTGGTACATGCAAGCAGCTGTATGTTCTTCCATCAAATTTTGGAACACTTTCTGAAAACTTACCAAGGGGAAAAACTGTAGTACCAATAACCCTGACATCAGTATCCAGTATCAGTAACCATGTAGATGGCTGAACTCACAACCAGCGAGCTAATTTAGTTCGAATCAGATTCCACCCAAATTTTCCAAAAGATGGGCCCTTATTCATCCATTACACTGGCTAATAAATGAATGATTCAGTCTCCCCTGGAAAGGAACAACTTGGCCATCTGTGCCTATATCTGGTTTGTAGACAATCAGAACATTCCAAATGGATATTGAATGAGTTGTTCCAATATGTCAGATGACATCCGAAACCCCTGCAAACAATTGACATTGCTAAACCAAGTTGCAACTGGCCACAATTTTTGCATGGAGTGTGTGTTGTAAGGAAAATATAGCATACACTCCAAAGAATGAGCAACCACATGGCCACAATGAGCAGCTATATGGCCACGCCGAGTCCTCCAAAGTGGTAGCCACTATTTGCAATATTCTGTTAAACCTAATAGATGGGAATTCAATTGGGACTTTCCCCTTTTGGAACAATATGAGTGTCATGGTTCCCGCGAGCAAGGTGTACACATGGCTTTCATCATTTAGGTCTATAGCAGTTATGGAAGTGGCCAAGAACACTGTTCTATCAATAGGTGGACATCCCACACTTGGCCCATCCACTTATCAGGTATTTATAGCAGTCAGACTACCAAACAGATTATCATAGAATTGTTCCTACATACCATAAAACATGCAGGTTTCTTCTTATATTATGATTTCTAAAGGTTTTTGCTGCCATAAAACCTTTTCATTGTCATGTATAGTCTAGGAGCTATAGATTAGGTTGTAAAAAATCTGTCACAAACAAGTCTTTACAACTGTCTCCCTCTGCACAAGGGGGTAAGGGTTTAATAGACAAAGGGTGTATGGGTTTAATAGGTAGAGGGTATATGGGTTTAATAGACAAAGGATGCATGGGTTTAATAGGCAGAGGGTGTATGGGTTTAATAGGCAGTGCTGTGGCCATAACAAGGGCCTGTGGAGAGGAGGTTTTAGCACAGGTCTCTCCCTTTTATAGACAATGCAATGACAAAGGTACAGTACTGTGCAAGTAAGAATGCTTTCAGAAAAGGAAGGGTTAATAGTTTATTTTTGTTAATTAACATAATAAAGAAAAAGAGAAATCCAAATATCATCAATATTTTGTGTGAACTTTGCATTTTGCCTTACATCAGTTCTTCTCCGTGCGCTTTTAGGCTAAGGCCCCACGTTGCGGAAACGCAGCTATTTTTGTTTCAGATTTTGTTGCTTTTTTTTTCAGCCAAAGCCAAAAATGGCTACAAAAGGAATGGAGAATATATAGGAAGCTCTTATACGTCTCCCTTCAGCTCAATCCACTTGTGGCTTTGGCTCAAAAAAACTGCAGCAAAATCTGCAACAAAAAAAAGCTGCATTTCTGCCATGTGGGGCCTCAGCCTTAAACAGTTTTTGAAGGATCTCGGCAGGGAGGTTGTTCCAGACATCTTGGAGAACAAAGCACAGATCTTCTGTGGATGTAGGCTTGCTCCAATCCTTCTATCTCTTCATGTCATCCAAGACAGACTGGATGATGTTGAGATCAGGGCTCTGTAGAGGCTAAATCATCACTTCTAGAAAAATAGCGTAAAATAGTGTAAATGTTTATAAATCTTTCAGAACCTTACCCAAATCACATTCCTTATCACACCCTCTTTTACAAAAGTGGCAAGGGTGGTGTAGAAAAAGTAGAAAAAAGTCACAATTTTTGCAAATATGGTGCATATAAGAGGCTATATTTTTCTATCAGTTTTTCCAGATTGGCTAGATGTAAAATAGAGATGTGCAAACCTCTCAGGATTCTTTTCAAGCCTCAGGTTCAAGATTTGGGTCGAAAAGTTTAGTATGAAACACACTGTCAATTGGCTTGAAACATAGTATAGGGCACTCTTAGGTCTCCTAGGAACCTATGTATAAAATATAGTGTATAACACTGTCATGGCTCCTAGGACCTATCTATAAAACATAGTGTATGACACTGTCAGGGCTCCTAGAAACCTATCTATAACACATAGTGTAGAACACTGTCAGGACTCCTAGGGACCTATCTATAAAACATAGTGTAGAACACTGTCAGGACTCCCAGGAACCTATCTATAAAACATAGTGTAGAACACTGTCAAGACTCCTAGGAACCTATCTATAAAACATAGTGTAGAACACTGTCAGGGCTCCTAGGAACCTACGTATAAAACATAGTGTAGAACACTGTCAGGGCTCCTAGGAACCTATCTATAAAACATAGTGTATAACACTGTCAGGCTCCTAGGAACCTATCTATAAAACATAGTGTAGAACACTGTCAGGGCTCCTAGGAATCTATCTATAAAACATAGTGTAGAACACTGTCAGGGCTCCTAGGAACCTATGTATAAAACATAGTGTAGAACACTGTCAGGGCTCCTAGGAACCTACGTATAAAACATAGTGTAGAACACTGTCAGGGCTCCTAGGAACCTATCTATAAAACATAGTTTAGAACACTGTCAGGGGTCCTAGGAACCTACGTATAAAACATAGTATAGAACACTGTCAGGCTCCTAGGAACCTATCTATAAAACATAGTGTAGAACACTGTCAGGGCTCCTAGGAATCTATCTATAAAACATAGTGTAGAACACTGTCAGGGCTCCTAGGAACCTATCTATAAAACATAGTGTATAACACTGTCAGGCTCCTAGGAACCTATCTATAAAACATAGTGTAGAACACTGTCAGGGCTCCTAGGAATCTATCTATAAAACATAGTGTAGAACACTGTCAGGGCTCCTAGGAACCTATGTATAAAACATAGTGTAGAACACTGTCAGGGCTCCTAGGAACCTACGTATAAAACATAGTGTAGAACACTGTCAGGGCTCCTAGGAACCTATCTATAAAACATAGTTTAGAACACTGTCAGGGCTCCTAGGAACCTACGTATAAAACATAGTATAGAACACTGTCAGGCTCCTAGGAACCTATCTATAAAACATAGTGTAGAACACTGTCAGGGCTCCTAGGAATCTATCTATAAAACATAGTGTAGAACACTGTCAGGGCTCCTAGGAACCTATCTATAAAACATAGTGTAGAACACTGTCAGGGGTACTAGGAGCCTATCTATATAACATAATGTAGAACACTGTCATGGCTCCTAGGAACTTATCTATAAAACATAAAGTAGAATATTGTTAGGGCTTCTAGGAATCTATCCAATTTTTACCTTTCTAAAGCCAAAATTCCCACCTCACCTCCTCACCTCTAAATCCCACCTCACCTCCTGCGCGCTCGACCCGATTCAATCACATCTCATCCCCAAGCTCACTGAGGTTATCACTCCAGCCCTAATCCATCTCTTCAATCTATCCCTAACCAATGGATCCTTCCCCTCAGCCTTCAAACACGCCACTGTCACTCCTATACTTAAGAAACCGTCCCTCAACCCGTCCTCTCCTGCCAACTATCGTCCCATCTCACTACTCCCGTACGCCTCAAAACTTCTTGAGCAACACGTCCACTCAGAACTCTCCTCCTATCTCTCATCCAACCTGCTCTTTGACAGACTTCAGTCAGGCTTCAGACCCCGGCACTCCACTGAAACTGCCCTAACAAAAGTCAGCAATGACCTGCTAACCGCCAAAGCCAAGCGCCATTACTCTGTCCTCCTCCTCCTCGACCTCTCCTCTGCCTTTGATACAGTTGACCACTCCCTCCTGTTAGAAATTCTCTCATCCCTTGGTATCTCAGACCTGGCCCATTCCTGGATCTCCTCATACCTCACAGACCGCACATTCAGCGTCTCCCACTCGCACACCACCTCCTCACCTCGCCCTCTCTCTGTAGGTGTTCCCCAGGGCTCCGTCCTAGGACCCCTCCTGTTCTCCATCTACACCCTTGGCCTGGGCCAACTCATAGAATCTCATGGCTTTCAGTACCATTGCTATGCCAACGACACCCAAATATATATTTCTGGACCAGACATTACCTCCCTGCTGGCCAGAATTCCAGATTGTCTAGCGGCCGTAGCCTCCTTCCTCTCCTCCCGCTTTCTCAAACTCAACATGGAGAAAACAGAGTTTATCATCTTCAGCCCATCCTGTATGGCCCCTCCACCTGACCCATCTATCAAAGTTAATGGAACCCCACTTATCCCTGTCCCACAGGCCCGATGCCTTGGGGTAACCCTGGACTCCGACTTATCCTTCAAACCACATATTCAAACCCTCAACACCTCTTGTCGCCTCCAGCTCAAGAACATCCACCGAATTCGCCCCTTCCTCACCCAGGAAACTACCAAGATGCTCGTCCAGGCCCTCATAATCTCCCACCTAGACTACTGCAACACCCTTCTGCATGGACTCCCGGCTAACACCCTCGCCCCCCTCCAGTCCACCTTAAACTGTGCTGCTCGCTTAATCCACCTCACCCCCCGATCTTCATCAGCTGCTCCCCTCTGCCAGTCCCTCCACTGGTTACCCATAGCCCAGCGAATTGAGTTCAAGCTACTAACGCTAACATACAAAGCCATCCATAACCTGTCCCCTCCATATATCTCTGACCTGATCTCCCGCTACCTGCCCACACGTAACCTCAGATCCTCCAACGACCTCCTACTCCGCTCTGCCCTCATCCGCTCCTCACACAACCGTCTCCAAGACTTCTCCCGTGCATCCCCCATACTCTGGAACTCCCTACCACGACACATAAGACTGATCTCCACAATCACAGGATTCAAGAAGGCCATGAAGACTCACCTATTCAGGAAGGCCTACAACCTCCGATAACACTATCACCACACCACCATCTGTACAGTCTCCCCCTCTCCTTCTGTCTCTACCCCCTTCCCTCATAGATTGTAAGCCCTCGCGGGCAGGGCCCTCTACCCCACTGTGCCAGCCGATCACTGTTAGTATGATATGTACCTGTATATTTTGTGTATTGTATGTAACCCACCATGGAATTAATGGTGCTATATAAATAAACAATAATAATAAAAATAATAATAATAAGTTATGTCAAAGTGGAAGTGACATTATTATATCCTGGGTTGTCTTCCATTTGTTCGGTTTCATAAAAAAACAAACAATTCAGAATATTCCGGTAGAACCCACCTTGGTACGAGTCGGTTCACCCATCTGTATTACAGATACAGTTTATGAGAGTTTTGTCTTTTAGATCTATTATTAATTTGAATTTTCATTGTGTGATATTTTTTTTCAAATCAAGCACAATAAATAAAATAAAAAAATTATTGAGGTCATGTATCAATAGAGTCGATGCTACCAAGTGTCAATTTTATTGCATTGGTGGCATCTGCAGCCTCTAGCCTTGGAGTGTATAATTGATGTAATGAGTTAATTATATGGCACAATATTGTGACTGCCAAGTCATCTTCCCAGCTGTCAGTGTGTGTGAGAAAGGGAACAATATGCTACTAAATATGGCACTTACTTGGGATGCCATGTATTTGGTTCCCCTCTCATTTCTGTGACATATGAATGCTATTATGTATGCCATCTCCTTATACTTAGGTAAAATAACTTGCTGCGGTATTCAATAACTCACATGTGTTTTTGAAAATGCAACATTTTCCGCAGCATTTCTTACCAAAATTTTCCATGGCGTTTCCACAACAGCCATAAATGCTACATTTCTGCAATGTGTGGCCTCAGTACGTTCCAGTTTCAGCAAGATTTATTTTTTTTTGTATTAATTCCAAGATCTCTGTTTGCGATCACTTCACAGAAACCTAGAGGATAAAAATCTGTCCTAGTTATGTCATGGATCTAGAGGACACAGCTCTCACCAGATTTGCTAGTCTGAACGTCATGTTGGGAGAGGGATCCCCTAAATTGTAGATATCTATACTGTTAATAGTCCCTGGCTCCCAGAATCTTACTGTCCTGTACTCGCTCTCGTGGTCTGTAGTTCATACCTTGACCTCTGAGGTCTGTGTTTGAGCTCACTAGTCACTAGTGGACATCATGACACATCCTCCTGAGTAGCATCAAGTGCCCTGAGGAACAGCTGAGGCTTGTGTTTGGGTCTCAGTGGACAAATGTGACACACCAATGTCATGACACTTTAACACAAGTGAACGCTGAGGCATGATCACGTATCTCAGATGTTCGCCTGGGGCACATGATGTCACCCAGGAGGAGTCATGATGTCTGTACGTGCCATGTGACCGTTAAGGCCCAATCACAGACCGGCTGTTAGGATTGGGTCCCGCAGGGTTCTCTCTCAGCGCACAGTGCCACCTATGGGCAAATCTAACTCTTGCCCTCGGACTCGGGTAGTGAGGTGTCTGGGGTGTAAGTCCAGCTTTCGGCCTACTGAGCATTCTCAGACATTTTGGAGCCGCTCAGAGGCTAAGTGCCATTCTTTCCCTACTGAGCATGCTCAGACATTTTGGAGCTGCTCAGAGGCTAAGTCCCGTTTTGCCCATACTGAGCATGATCGGTGACATCATGGCCACCGCCCTGTTGGGCAGGGACTAGCCTTTATATGGTGTGAGCCGATGCCTGCCCGGTGCTCATACTTTGACTAAGTACCTTGAGACTGGAGGTTAGGGCCACGTTCCAATTAATGGTAGTAGCAGTCTCTAGGGATCCAGGTAGGATTCCTTGGCCCTGCCAGTGGGAATCAGTAGCCATTTAACTGTCTCCTCACTTTGTAGCTCCTAACTATTGCAGGAGCATGTTATGTTGCTGACCTGGGGTGAAGGTTAACCCTTGGCAGCCTTGCTGTTTCAGCTGTACTGTGCACCTGTCCAGTGAGGTTAACTGGCAGGGTGTTGCTGCAGCTTGTTCACATTGTGTACCGCGCCACATGACTGCCAGTGCAGTTTAACTGGTCGCACACTGTTCAGACCTTACAGCCACCCATCTGGGCCTGTGGACCTCGCTGCAGTACCTTGCAGACTAGCGGGTCTGTCGTTTAAAAATATTATTTTTAAACATGTACACAGAACCGTAACACTGGCGTGTTCACTGTTTCGCACATGACATCACCCAGGAGGCCAAAAGAGACAAAACGGTGACAAGCCTGTGATTTGGCCATATCAGTCACATGGGCATACCGAACGTTATGATGCTTGGTGTACCCATGACACCTCTGAGGCCCAATCACTGGCAATAATCAACCTATGAAGTCACTAGGGAGACCTCCCCTGGGCTTCCATCTATTATACTCTAGGGTTTCAAGTGAACAATTTCACTTCCGGTTCTATCCAAACTTGTTCAACTCGAAAAGAATTAGGGACCTGAGCCACCTGAACCCGAAGTTTATCAAATCTTGGGACGTTCGCCCATCTGTAGTTAATTCCCATAGAGTATTGTAAACAGATCTTTCTGCATAGTGTGGATGAGACTTTTTATAATTTCATCCATCCTCAGATTTTCAGCCTGCAGATTTTATATCGAAAAATCGGCGTCTTTTGTGACCACAGGCTATCTAAAGACTATATAAAGAAGAGAGATCTGAAATGTTTGCACCGGGCAAAACTTTGTGAACCCTCAAAATCTTCTTGCTTTTAAAAATTGTCATTATATCCTGTAACTAATGAGTAACAATTGGGGTCGTGGGTCCCGGTGACAATTAGCTGACACCACGTAATATCTTAAAATAAAAGTGGTTTATTCGACCTTGTAATATTACTATTGGTATTCCCCTATCATTTACAGCCAATCTGCCCCCTCACCCAGTAAAAGACCCTCTCAGAGAGGATTTATTAGTGATATTACAGAGTGTGATTTCCAATAATCTGCTTGGTACAACATTATCGCTCCGCAGAGACCCCCGATTAACTGAGGTACAATCAATAGACCAGCGAAAACACACACACAATCTCCCGCCACTCAATTATTTAGGAGACATGGGAGTCCCTGGAGACCCGGATTCAACTGCAGCTTAACCATTGTGCTGCTGGAAGTGTGTTACTTGTGATGAGGCGTAAGACCTGTCCTTATGTAGATGTGTATCATATGCAGGAGTAGATCATGTAAGCATTAGGTCTCATTCACACATGTCAAAAACAACTCACACTGAGCAGAGTTTATCAATCCCTCTACATCAGTTACCTGGCGTACAGGGACAATATCGGGTGCAAGCCCCTTTATTGTGCCAAGCGTACACCGCAACCCCATTCTGCACCTCTCTGGCCACATTGTACAAATGTAGGTGGAGCGGGGTGGGGACGCCACAGCCCAATATATTATAATGGAAATCATGTGATTTACCAAGAGACTGTACCGTACGCCTGTTAGGGACTTTATTAAGACTGGAGTATAGAATGCCAGTCCTAATAAATCTTCCCCAAAGATTTCAATGTGTCTATTCACATGACCATTTTTTTTTTACCACTTAGCTTATTTTTGTCCTTTTTCACAGACACCTCAATAGTCTCTCGTCTATGAGGGATCCCTGAAAACAGAAGTTCCATTTGGCAATTCTATATCTACAACAAGGGTCCAAGACCCCCAAGGCAGAAATATACTGCCACTATACTATACTACTATAAGGCTACATGCACAAGAAAGGTCCATTTTTAACATCCATTTTCCATCTGTGTGTTATATTTTTCATTGATTTCCCAGTCGTCTGTCATACACTTTGTCTTTTTTTCAGCCCACATGTGGCACATTGATTTGTATTGGGTTTGACATGCTTTCAAAATGACCAAAAATAGGACGTCCAATTTTTTGTTGGGCAGAATTAAATGGTTAAAAAATGGACTGGCAAATACACCCGTAGACTGTCATTGATCTGACTACATCCATCACACAGATGCTTTTCGTTGTTGTGTTCATGGGGCCTTAGGGTAGCCACACAAGAACTGGATCAAGCCTGTCCAATGTAAGATCTGGATCAGGCTAGATCAGCTATATAATCATGTCCCAACACTGTATAGAAGTATCACTCACATCGGTCCTAAAGGGGCTCACTATAGTCAATAGGAACCAAACTATCAAAATGTTTTTGGGATGTTAAAAGTAACAATTAACCAGAAGAAACTCACCCAAACACAGGAAGAGCATAAAAACATCAAGCTGATGAGAGTCCATAGTGAGGTTCTGTAGGAAACTAGTAGTTCCTATGGAAAAAAAATGTTAGCTTGTCAATTGGCTATGCTAATATGTGGGGATGATGGGATTTCATGGCAACAAGGAGTAGGTAGAAATAAAATTATATTTGGAATCCTAGGGTATGGTGATGAAAAGGATGATCTGTACAGCTTTCGCTCCAAATGGTCTCTTTGGTCCTCCTACATGGAAACTAGGAAGACGCCCTCCCATTATCAGCCACAGCCTGGCCCCATAACATCTCCCTAATTGGCATATGGTATCGGGTGGCTCCGTTTGATTTCTAAAATAAGACCCGGTGGCTGATGTGCATTTACCCTACTATTCTTTTGCATCATATTCCGTATGCCTCTAGTGGCGCCAGAATTTTGTCCAGGTGTATTGTTCTAATTGTGTATTTTGTTTTCTCTTTTTGTTTGGTTACTTTTACTCCCTTCTTCCCCCCCCCCTGGACTTCTCCCTTGTCTGTCCCCCCCCCCCCCCGGACTTCTCCCCTCCACCACCTGCTCCTGACTCTACCTGGCCTCTCTACTATGATATGGATCAGGGGTGCCCAATACGTCGATCGCGATCTACCGGTCGATCGCGAAGGACGTATGGATCGATCGCGGGATCAGTGTCTGCTTGTTGACAGCGCAGGCTGAGAATCATCTCCGGACACTGGCAGGCCGGGGCCTGTGTCCGGAGATGATTCTCAGCCTGCTTTGTGAACAAGTGGACACCGGAGAGCTGTCTCCTGCTCTCACGCTCTGCCCCGTCCACAGGCCCTGCCCCTGGCCCACCTCTGCCCCGCCCCGGCTCCGCCCCACCCCCACCCACAAGAAGTGGGTAGTAGATCTTATCCCTTGGTCAGTTTCTAAAGTAGGTCACATGCTCAAAAAGTGTGAGCACCCCTGATATAGATGAATGGTGCCTGGGGAGCTCATGTGGGCCCTGCTCTTGGACTTTATGTGCAATTTCTCACTCCTTGCATGGGCGGACTTCGCATCTTGAATATTGTATTGAATAATAATAATATAATAAATTTTATTTATATAGCGCCAACATATTCCGCAGCGCTGTACAATTTGTAGGGTTCAAATACAGACAGAAAGATACATTACAAAGAAAATCATTTCACACAATGGGACTGAGGGCCCTGCTCGCAAGAGCTTACAATCTATGAGGTAGAGGGGGTGACACAAGAGGTAGCGGGTGGTATTGCTTATGCAGAGGTCAGACACTTTTGTAATAGAGGTGACTGTCATTACATAAACATAAGACTTTATGAGCCGTCGACAGTTGTGTTCTTTAACATGTGGATGGAGCTTGGACCTATGAAGTTAGCATGAGGTGACATCATATCATGTGGGGAAATGTGGGAGCGGGGACAGAGGAGGGTTAAGGGTTTACGTTAGACATTGTGATAGGCTTGTCTGAAAAGATGCGTCTTTAGTTTGCATTTGAAACTGTAGAATTTGGGATTTAATCTGATTGTCCGGGGTAGAGCATTGCAGAGAAGTGGTGCAGCTTGGGAGAAGTCTTGTATACGAGTGTGGGAGGTTCTGATAATAGAGGATGTAAGTGTTAGGTCATTGAGTGAGCGGAGAGCACGGGTTGGGCGGTAGACAGAGATGAGGGAGGCAATGTATGGAGGTGCTGCATTATGGAGAGCCTTGTGGATGAGAGTAATAGCTTTATATTTTATTCTATAATGAATAGGCAGCCAATGTAGCGACTGGCACAGACCCGAGGCATCGCTGTAGCGTCTAGCCTGGTAGATGAGCCTGGCCGCTGCAATGTCCTTCTGTTTATATTGTTTATATGCAGTTTTCGGTTTTTTCTTTTGCTTTCTGTATATTGTAAAACCTTATTTTTTTTTTCTTCTCAATAAAAATCTAATTTAAAATAAAATGATGATCTATAGGGGGGCTGAGGCTGATATTGATGTTTAAAGTCACTAAGGAAAGGGGATTGCACAACAAAACACTTGCCTTTTGGGCACAGGAGAATCTGTCTTTCCCCTTAATGGAGGAAACTTTTAAAATAATGCTCAGAATTATTCAAATTAAGACCATTTCCATCTCCAAGTTGTCTTTTTTGGTAAAAGAGTCACCAGCGGCCCATTGTCTACCTTATGTTGAACTTGACAAGTGTAGGCTTACACTAGCTTCATCTTCCCAGCACAATTCCTTTGCCGACCACTCTTCATCAGCCCGTCTGGAGTTCTATCATCCCTATGACAAGATAAATGGCGCTGCATGTATTCCAGCAGCAGAATTGAGATGCAGCATGTATTCTCTGGGATGTCGGTGGGATCACTCCAGTTTCCACTTTGGTGAGTCTCCTACCGATTTTCTTTTTTGCATTTTCTTCAATTTCCTGCATTTCATCCAGGTATATGACTTCATTTGACCTGAGTGACCATGGATTTCGAAACCACTTTTGAAACTGCTGTATACTGTGTCCTATGTGGTCACTCAGCCCATTCTGTCTATTGGGATCTGGCATGGGTACCATAATCTGGTTATCCAACTAGTAGTCTACACCTCCATGAAGAAGGATACCATAAAGTTTGTAATCTGGGTACTTTGTCTAGGTGCCAACTGGTCAGGAACCAACATCTAGAAACTCTGATCAACTACAACTTTGAGGCAATATAACCTATGGTCTCCCTTAAGCCAGTGGATCCAAGGCTATGTAGTAGGTGGTCCACAAGCTAGATGAGCTTTAAACACTTGACTAAACCCTCCTATTAGTAAAATGCTTTTCTTTCATTACATTTTTTACGTAACACCATAATAGCTATTCTAAGCTCTTCTGTCAAAACACATGTAATTCGCCATTGTTCTGGATCTATCTCTGCTCTACCCTTGAAGATATTTTCCCTATGATGATGAGTATATGACAAGGCACCTTGTGTAGAGGGATTGCCAATGATCCTTTGATTGACATAAGCTAATATCTGGAGAATTATCAGCTTTCGGCTAACAAAGACGTTTTTGTGGATAGAATCACTATAAGCTCCTTTCAGTTCTGTGGTTACAATAGTTCTCTGCATACAGCCCTTTGGTCTAAACCTGATAACCAGTGATCGGTGCATCTACATTAAAGTATCTGAATTTTTCTTAAAGGGGTTTTCAGGGCTGGGGCCATTTTGGATATTGATCCTCAATTCTGAAGCGGTCTGACCAGGGCCGGTCTTAGGTTGGATGATGTCCTATTGAGAATCTTCTTTTGGTGCCACACTGCTCATCCATTGTAAGAAATAAAAGATATATATACCCTCAGGGTCTTCCTACTTTAGGTCTTATGGTCTAAGCATGCTTTCCATTATTCATCATTCCATCATTCCATCATTCCCGAACTATCGGCTGTGAGCAGGAGATCTCACCACCTACCAAAGGAACTACCACATGTTATCATGATAGCTGCATATGTCCCCCACCTCTGCAAAAATGTTTTTCTGCCTGTTATATCTACATGCTGTGACCCCCTCCTCGTGTCCTCCAACCACATTCGGCTGTATTATTAACATCACTCCGCACAGAGAACTAAATGATCCTGCAGTGTGTCTGTGTTTCTTTAGTTTTAGTTGCTATGATTCCTAGGATTTCTCTATCTGCCATGAGCTTGTATGTGTTTCTCTCTTGTTATATACTACTGTACCATTTATGAAACTGTATCACTGAAATTTCCCCATTGTGGGACTATTAAAGGAATATCTTATCTTATCTTATTTCCATAATTCCATCGCAACTTTTTTAGTTTTCCGTTGAGTAGCCATGTGGGGGCTTGTTTTTTTGTGAGACAAGTTGTACTTTTTACCATTTTGGGGCACACATAATTTATTAATAATATGTTTGGTTTGTTTTGTGTGAGGAAGGGGTGAAAATTATAGCTCTGCCTTCATTTTTGTGTTGTTTAGGTCATGCACCATGCAATATAAATAATACATTAACTAAAACGTGATGGGTTTCATGCTGGAAAAATAAGGATATTACGCTTACGCTATATACAATTTTGTAACTTTCTGCTCATAAAGGATTCTTAGACAGTATGGCGTATTCACACAGATATCCTATAAGGGATGATAATAAAATCCATCATTTATAATAACTATATCATAATAATAATAACACCATAATTAAAATTTACACTCTTTCTCAGTAGGAGGGTCATTGTGGAAAGTGAATTAGTATCTGTAATAAGATGGCTGGTGCCAAATCTTTTATTAGCTGAGACCCCATGTCATCCACTCATATTTTCATTGCCTATAATAATTAAAGCTCTTTGCATTGACAGACATGCCGCTGACCCCGAGTCTCGTGCTGACGGTGCTTGTAATGAATTGTGAAACTTCTAGGACTCAACACAGAAGAGGTTCTAGTTAATATTCTAATATATTAAGTCCTAGATACAGATTGTCTGCTAGTGTGTATTCTACATGTTACATGTATGTTTTTATGTGCACTGTATATCCTATATGTTATACTGTATGTATATGTTTATTCTATATTGTATAGGTTTGCGTTTAGCAGTACAATATGTTCCATTTATCTGCATGTGTTTATGTACTATAGGGAGAGCACATGGGCCTCCAACACCTTGATGTTGATCTAGGTTCCTCCACCACCAATCCTTTATATTTAGGCTAGTCCTTCCATTCCGCCTTGCCTAATACTAACTTGCACCCTGGCAGTCACTTTTTATGGACAGTGTATATACATTACTTTTACAGTACCTCTCGAGTCCCTATCTCTTTGGAAATAGAAGTTTTCTGGATGGCTCTTCTAACCAACCAACAAAAGATGGTGGCTAGGGATATGCATGGCTCACCATTTTGAAGTCTAAGTGAGCCATTGTGTTTGCCATATTTTGTGTGACCTTTAGAGTAAGAGTTCTGGAAGTGATGATAAGGCCCCCACTAATATAGCCCTGATCTCAACATCATTCAGTCTGTCTGGGATTACATGAAGAGACAGAAGGATTGGAGCAAGCCTACATTCACAGAAGATCTGGGCTTAGTTCTCCAAGATGGTGGGAACAACCTCCCTGCCAAGTTCTTCAAAAATTGCAAGTGTACCAAGGAAAAACTGATGGAAGGAAAAGGGCAAAGGTTACACCAAATATTGATGGGATTTAGACTTCTCTTTTCTTCATTGTCTTATTTTGTCAATGGATACAAATGAACTATTAACCTTCTATTTCTGAAAGCATTCTTACTGTGCAGCATTTTTCCACACCTGTCTAAAAAATTTGCACAGTACTGTATATACACACCAGTTCAGTTTAGTCCAATGCAGTTCAGTCTAATGCAGTTTTAGGCTCTGTGATTGACAATTCTGCTAAATTTCATAGGAGGAATAGTGTTGGATGTGATGTTATTTTAGGACACACAAGATGACCCCAATATGTCAATGTGGTGGTGGTCTCCTTTGTATCCCCAACCAACAAAGTATTGTGGCTTTCGTTGTAAGTGGGGTCGTGATGTAGATGTGAACAGAGTCTAATTCATGTAACTGTGTATTATTATGTAGGCCTCTTGATGGATTTTTAGCGTCTTCACTAGAGATTCGATTGTAAGTGCTCTCAAGAGCTCCTGTTCAGTATAACAGACACCATGATGACAGGTCTCTAGTGCAACCCATCTATCTGCTCTCAAGAACGTCTCTGGTAACTGCTCTCTAGAGCTTGTGTCTTAGTATATCAAGAGCAATCTCTCCTTAATTTTCACTAGTTCTTGTATTTTTGCCAGTTTTAATATCAATTTTTAGAGATGAGTGAACGCCGTTCGATCAAATACATATTCAAATACATATTCGATTGAATGTTAGGCCGTTCGAATACCGAATACCACGTGGCAAACGCAGTAAAAATTTGTATCCCCTCCCACCTTCCCTGGTGCGTTTTCTGCACCAATAACTCTGCAGGGAAGGTGGGACAGGAACTATGACAACGTAGGCATTGGAAAAACCCATTGGCTGCTGAAAACATGTGACCTCCCATTTATAAGAATAGCGGCCGCCATCTTTGTTTCATTTTTCGGCTTTGAGACATAGGGACAGATGTGCTACTGAGGGCCACATAGGGATTAGAAGGAAAAAACGGAAGAAAAACACCAGCTCTTTTCAGAGTTATACTGAAGGGAGAGGAGTCGAACTTTCCACGGGGTGTCCACCCAAAACAGGAATACAGAGCAATTCAGTCCAGTTCTATACGCTCAACCCAGCTTTGCAGGCAGTGTCCCCCCAAAACAGGGATACAGAGCAATTCAGTCCAGCTATACATGCTCAACCCAGCTTTGAAGGCGGTGTGCCCCCAAACACCTAACAGATATACAGAGCAATTCAGTGCAGTTATATATGCTCAATCCAGCTTTATAGGTGGTGTCCCCTCAAAACAGGGATACAGAGAAATTCAGTCCAGTTCTATACGATCAACCCAGCTTTGCAGGCGGTGTCCCGCCAAACATCTAACAGGGATACAGAGCAATTCAGTCTTGTTATATACGCTCAACCCAGCTTTGCAGGTGGTGTCCCCCCAAACATCTAACAGGGATACAGAGCAATTCAGTCCAGCTATACATGCTCAAACCTGTTTTTAATGCTGTACCCCCCAAAGCTAAGTGGGAGACACAGTAATTCAGTCACGCTATATAAGCTCAATCCAGTTTTTTAATGCTGTACCCCCCAAAACCTACCTGGGATACACAGCAATTCAGTCAAGCTATATAAGCTCAATCCAATTTTTTGTTCAATCCAGTATTGTTTGCTCTCCATGATGTGAACTATGCCTTTGTCTCTTGAAAAGCAACCCAACATGAAGTCAGCCATGTGTGCCAGTGTGTTACTTGGCATGACTTCGCTGCCCCCAACTGGAAGGGTCACTCTCCATTTCCTCCAATTTCCACTCCCCTTCAGACAATCCGGCTGAAGCAATGGTATGCACTGAACTTCCCCTCAAGCCTCGTGTGGGACAGTGACATGAAATACCACTTCATCCCCCTCATCTTCCTCCGCCAGCCAATGGTGCGAAGATGACAGGAGTGTGCTCTGAATGTTTTCAGACTAACAGAGGCTGCTTTTCACTTACGAAAATGGCCGCACTTTGACCAGTATATCAGGCACAATGGTGTAGGTTTCAAAGAACCTTTGCACTAACAAGTTGAAAACGTGGGCCATGTGTGGACCGTGTTTGAGTCTGGCAAGCTCCAGATCTGATACCAGGTTCTGGCCATTATCACAAACGCCAACATGCCTGGGCCCAGGTGCAGCGGGGAAAACCACTTTGCCAACACATCGAGGATGGCATCCCTAACCTTGGGAAGTTTTTTTTTCTGTCGATCAAGCTGATGAGCTTCAGCACGACCTGCTGACGTCTCCACACCCCAGTGCTGAAGCACTTACAGGTCGCAGGTGTGGTCGAGGTTGCAGCGCAGGAGTAGGCTTTCAGAGAGGCTTTCCCAAAGTGTCAGAGACAGATGTGTAGGTGTCCAGGCTGTTGGTCTGGACTGCAGCACAAGCACTATAAACAGTGGAAGAAGCAGTGTTGGCAATGCCGGGCGACGATTGTCCTGTGTTTGCTCTCTCCCACTGAGCCCAGGGCTTGCCTCCCAAATGACAGCGCACGCAAGAGGTTGTAAGGTTGCTCTTTTCAGAGCCCCATACTGTTGGATTTCCCATTGCCTATTCCATCTGTGGTTGTCATGGGCAACGTGATTTAAAGGGGTGCTTGGTAATGTTTCTTTAGCGTCAAATTTGGGTTTCTGACCATCCAATTGTGGAGGAAAGAAGGTTTCCAGGTATTTTTCCCACTTTCATAGTGGTTTTTTTGATTGTGGGAAGTGTGTAGTTGATAGGCTGCGATGGTGGGGTAATACTGTGACTTGGGCTTGTTAGATGCCCCCAGACATGCTTCCCCTGCTGTCCCAGTTGCATTGCAGAGGTGTTGGCATCATTTCCTGAGATGTCATAGTGGACTTGGTGACCCTACTGAGTCGAATTGTGGGTTGTGTATGACAATTTTTTAATATTTGTGTATCCAGGGGCGAACCTGCCCCTTTCGCCACCCGAGGCGAACTACGGGAAGGGGGGGGGGGCGTGGCAGAATGGAGGGGGCGGGGCAAAGTTCAGCAGGCGGGGCCTAGCGGGCTTAGCGGAGGCACGGAGACGACCTGCTCTCTGCCTGAGCGTGAGAGGAGGCAGCTGGGGCAGTGCTGCTCCAGTGGCCTCCCCAAACCACCGCTCGGTGCTAAGCCAGTCCAGGACAGCTTGTCCTGGACTGGCTTAAGTAAGCAAAAATGCCGCCCTCCCTGAGGCCCTGGCATAGCGCTCGCTTCTGGTCGCCTCATGGGAGGTGCGGCGCTGTGTGTATCCTCCATGACAAAAAGATTTAGGCTGACAATCGAGTTATTGAATAAAATGTTTGTTAGTGGTAACCAAGTTTTTCCAAAAGGGAGCGCTGAACTTTATTGCCTATAAACCACAGGTCACAACCATTAGGGAGGGCCCATACAGTGATTTATTCAGACAAGTCAAAGATTAGGGTCACAGGCACAGGATCAGGTAAGAGGAAAAGCAAAAAGTAGCAAAGTAGTATTAGGGTATACAGGATCACCAAAAAAAAACAAAAAAACATTCTTGGAGGATCAGTGTTTTGGACACCATAACTTTTTGCTCTTGTGCCAATTGTAAACAGTTTGATATTAAATGGGAACATAGGCGCACCTTCAACTCAACAGCACAGGGGCAGGTACAAAGAGCTCACCAAATTGTATTTTCAGGAGCACAGAGGAGGAAATATGGGGCATGGGAGGTGGTTGGGGCCAAGTTGAGTGTTGGGTGCCATGGTGGAGTCCAACAAGCCACTATGCTTTGAATAGGGTATTTAGATACAGGATAAAGGCAGCAAAGTGAATGTTTGTCCCAGGTTAATATAATCCTGGCTACAACTATCAATGGTGAACTATATGGAGCCCAAATAATAGAGCCATATAGTATATAAATAACTACATGTAAAGTGCCCAAAAAACGCCACCAAAAACTGAATCTTTGCACCAGTTTAAAAACATTGATCTAAAACTCTGGTCTTTGCCTGGAACTTGTTTGGTCCAAAGCGGAAGTGCTATTTGGAGAAGGTCTCTTCAGACCCCAGAACATAATAAGGAAGGGGGCAAAAAATAATAAACAGTCATAGTCAGCTTTTTGGAACTCTCCTGGACATTCTTTATGTTGGTGGCTCTTGGTCACCAATGAGACCTGTGATTGAGCCTCAACAGTCACGTAGGTCACGCCAACGTCATGACACCTGCTGAATCGGTTCTATAGCGGAAACCTGTCTTGGGCACTAAGAGAGTTTGTTCTGCACTTCAGGTGGGGTCATGTGTGCTAACTCCTGGTGCCCAGGACAATAAGCCCAGTGGTGCCCCATTGGTAATGACCTTGCTGGTGCATCATTCCAGCCATAAATACCTATATATATATGACATTTGCATATCAATTTTGAGCCACCTATAGACCAATTTGTTTCTTATTTTATACTTTGCAATAATGTCCACTGACTAATTTCTTTTTTATCTAATATAATGGCTTTCTAGGATTTTGTAGGCCACAGTAAGTGGAGAAATGTTCAAACACAGACCGTACTGATATCTACCATCAGATCTAAGAGGTCAGTCTGCTGGACAGCGAGGTCCTCAGCCTGTGGGTCAGCCTTTGATGTGAGGAGAGAGGTTAAAGAAACCTAAACGTTAAGGTAAAACAATAAGGCGAGGAACGTAAGGCCTAAATCCCACCTACGGCACATCTAGAAAGCCATAATTAGTGCCGCATGGAGCAGGAATGTGAGATAATGTTACAGGGTGAACATATCTTGGATTTCACAACATGGCTACTGCTTGTGGTCAAAGGAAGAGAACACACAGCGTGCCACTGTCCTGTCCATCATGATGGTACAGATATGGTAGTAATGCACTCAGACAGAGGTCAGTATGTCTTATATAAGTGCACTACCCACTGCTGCTCTACCATCCAGGGGTGTAGATATTGCAGTCATACTACAGTCACTGTGTTTTCCCTATGGTGTTACAAGAACACTGCACAGAATATATTGTTTATTTGTAAAGCCGCATTTAATTGGATTACGGAGGGTCGCCAGAATTTTGTCCACCTATCCAAATAGACGTGAAACATTAGCACTTTATTTTCCGTATAAATTTTCCAAATAAAAGGGAAAGTGTCACTTTTCTACCCTTAAGGCTGAGTTGTGTGATGTGTGATCGCTCTATGAGCATAAGTGGGTAATCCTAGGAGAAACAATTACATCACAGGAATAGCATTGCCACACAGGGTAATATACCGAATAGTGGAGGGGGGTCAACTACTTACCTCTAGGAGAACTAACTTTACTTCTCTGTCTATTCATCTATCTATCTATCTATCTATCTATCTATCTATCTATCTACATATCTATCTATCTATCTATCTATCTCATGTCTATCTATCTATCTATTTATCTCCTATCTATCTATCTATCTATCTATCTATCTATCTATCTATTTCATGTCTATCTATTTATCATCTATCGATCTATCTATCTATCTATCTATCTATCTATCTATCTATCTATCTCATGTCTATCTGTCTATCTATCTACATATCTATCTATCTATCTATCTATCTATCTATCTATCTATCTCATATCTATCTATCTATCTATCTATCTATCTATCTCATATCTATCTATTTATCTCCTATCTATCTATCTATCTATCTATCTATCTATCTATTTCATGTCTATCTATTTATCATCTATCGATCTATCTATCTATCTATCTCTCTCATGTCTATCTGTCTATCTATCTACATATCTATCTATCTATCTATCTATCTATCTATCTCATATCTATCTATCTATCTATCTATCTATCTATCTATCTATCTCATATCTATCTATTTATCTCCTATCTATCTATCTATCTATCTCATGTCTATCTATTTATCATCTATCGATCTATCTATCTATCTATCTATCTATCTATCTATCTATCTATCTCTCTCATGTCTATCTGTCTATCTATCTATCTATCTATCTATCTATCTATCTCATATCTATCTATCTCATATCTATCTATCTATCTCATATCTATCTATTTATCTCCTATCTATCTATCTATCTATCTATCTATCTATCTATCTATCTATTTCATGTCTATCTATTTATCATCTATCTATCTATCTATCTATCTATCTCTCTCTCTCATGTCTATCTATCTACATATCTATCTATCTATCTATCTATCTATCTATCTATCTATCTATCTATCCCCCCAACAGTTAAAGGAGAAAGAGACTTTATAGTCTGTAATAAAGATTACAGTACATGATATAAAGATGGATGGAGGTTTGTGACATAAAGATCATGGTCGCAGAGTGAATGATGGATGGGATTGAGTGGGACCAATGAACAGGGAGGAAGGTGGACTGGTCTAAAGTTTGTCTAGGACTGGCCTAAAGTACACTAGTTCCGCCGCTACATAGCAATATGTGACATTGGTCTGCTTTTACAGCATAACCTGCCCTGCCACAGCTGCCTTGGACTACCACAAGATTTCCAGATGTCCATGTTGTAGGTTGACTACATCTGTTTAGTTTGTAGACTTGTTGTTGGCAGCCTCGCCTGCTTATAGTAACTACACATACAAAGATAGTTGTCAATCACTGAGTAGGACCGCCCACAAGACTCCTGGTGGATGATGGCCTACTGAGAAGAATAGGCAAGCTATATAATCTATTTAGTCACAATATTACTGTGTTATAGCCTTGTCTTGCCCTCTAAATTTTTAGGATGGGTTGAATACCTATCGGATCATGGTCTTGTCTGGCACAAGAGACATTTTTCATAATATTTGCCTGGGTTATGCTCAGCGGCTGCTTAAGATGCTCCACCACAAGCTTACTCTTAGCTTACAACTTCCTCTTCAGGTTTTGGACTGTTACACAAATCCAAGAACCACAGTCAGTCGGTAGCATGGACTGGACTATAAGCACCAAAGTGCAAAAATAATTTACTATATCAATAAATAAAAAGTGGTCACAATAAATGTGTACCAGTGACCCAATATTTCACCACAGCCCAAAAAACATCTAGAGGAATCCAAGTAACATAAATCACTCATGTCCAGGACTTTGTGTTCCCATCTGTTCACTCAGCATACCCCATAGTAAACGCTACCCAAACAAATGGATTTTATCAATTAGACATGCTGAGGTCATGAAGTCCCAAGATGCTTGTATTGCATCTCATGTATAGTCCAAGGCCACTAGAAGTCTTGGGTTAAAGGGTAGGCTCACTGCAGGTTGAGGTTGCCATAGCAGTTCATGTGGAAAAGGTCCCATACAGTCCACCGCAAAAAAAAATAGGGACCATACTTTCTCTGTATAGCCTTATGTAAATGAGTTCCCTAGTGAACCTACTTTAGTGCTACAGCCTTAAATAGCTGCCGCCCAACTTGGACAGAACCAGACCCTAGTTGCATAGACCCAAAATGGCCCTACCAGTCCAAGGTTCATTATGGTCTTCCCATATTGGTGTACTGACATGGCATGTTTTGCCTCTAGCCTTAAAGAAATTATCCTGTTATGGACAGTTATCCCATATCGTCAGGACAGGGAATAAGAGTCTGATCACTGGGGGCCTGATCACCGGGTCCCCCAGTGATCAGGAGGATGGGGGGACTGAAAGTTTCTCTAGGGCCTCCTAGTGAATGGAGCAACAGTGTGCTTTCGTGATCAGCACTCCATTCAATTGAATGGAGCACTGATCATGCAAGTGCACTGGTGTTCTATTCACAAGAAACCTTTAGGTGGGCTCTCAGTCCCATGTCCTCCTGATCATTGGGGGACCTGGCGATCAGACCCCCAGCGGACAGACACTTATCCCCTGTCCTACAAACATACTGATCCAGAAAATAATCAATGGATCCATCCAACAAATGAAAGACGTACTGATGTCTAATTTACCTCCATTAAAAATGGATTCTATGGATTGTGCCAAAAATGAACGGTCAATGAGATTAATTTCTTTTTTTAACAACTGAAGCAAAAGACAAGACATTGGCTAACAAAAACAGAATGGATTCAGACCGCCTTAAAAATGGAAATAAGTGGGCAATATCTACAGACGTCTAAAATGTCACTGTCATGTCATAGGGCCTAACGCTAGTACACTGCTAACCTAATCTAAAGTAAAAATGAGTGTACATAGCCAATTGTAAACACCAAGGCCGAGCTGTCAAAAATGACTTCATGATGGAATAAATTTTTGGAAGCCGCAACGACCAGCATTTCACGCTGGGGCTTGTAATAAGAGTCAAGGAGTCACACGTTGCCTTCCTGTACAGTAGAATACCTCACTTATCACTCCTGCCCATATAAAATCCCACATAAGAGACGGCTGTTTATGTACAGTAGGAAAAGTGTTAAATTAAAAATAAATAAGAGAAAGCCAGAAGCCAATAAATGCTTAAAGAGACCCTTTCCATATTCTTGCCTGCAAAAGGGGCTATTTTTGGCAGCTTTTAACATCCCCATAATGGCCGCGTTGCAGGCGCATTGAGTAATTCACCAACTAAATCAACATTTGGTATTTATCTAAGCTCGTCTTAATTGCTGAGGATTTTCTTAAGTAGTTTTATAACTTTACTTCTTTTTTGAAAAACATCGGCAATGAAAAAAAAAAGTGATATTAACGTGTGACCCAAAACATGGAGCCTTGTGTGCCTGGTGATTTATTAAAAAAAATATGACCACGGAGGTCAGCCATGTATCGGGGACGTGTTATCTGAGCATCTTCTTCTGCCCTGATCGAAGAGGTTGTCAAAACATTTCAGATCCCGGGGATTTGACGTGTGCAGATGTAAAACGGAGAGGTGATGGTTGTAAGTACAGCTTGTGGTGCAGCAGGAGCCGGGGAAGGCTGAGGACGGCAAGTTTATTATCTCATCTGCAGCATTTATTTACAGAAGCGGCAGGAATACTTGGGGTAATGTGGGGCAGATGTCACCTGATGGTTCATCCCAGGCTACTTTTTGTACACAGTGAAAACATATGGTATACCCAATGATGTAAATCCAGAGCATGGATAGCATGGAGGCAGCGGCTGCTATAGGACCCTTGGGGAAACGAGGGCTAGCTTTGGTTGGCTCCATTCCCTTTGGTAATAGGAACGTGGGCAAGACTATCCAACATTGTCAGCAAAAGAAATGGTCCAAAGGTTATGCATAGGGGGCAAAGGAGGAAATGAACCCTGGATTCTGGATCTTGAACTTTATGATAGGTGTCCCCCTCTTCAATATTACAGTCCTATGAAAAAGTTTGGGCACCCCTATTAATCTTAATCATTTTTTGTTCTAAATATTTTGGTGTTTGCAACAGCCATTTCAGTTTGATATATCTAATAACTGATGGACACAGTAATATTTCAGGATTGAAATGAGGTTTATTGTACTAACAGAAAATGTGCAATATGCATTAAACCAAAATTTGACCGGTGCAAAAGTATGGGCACCCTTATCATTTTATTGATTTGAATTCCCCTAACTACTTTTTACTGACTTACTGAAGCACAAAATTGGTTTTGTAACCTCAGTGAGCTTTGAACTTCATAGCCAGATGTATCCAATCATAAGAAAAGGTATTTAAGGTGGCCAATTGCAAGTTGATCTCCTATTTGAATCTCCTCTGAAGAGTGGCATCATGGGCTACTCAAAACAACTCTCAAATGATCTGAAAACAAAGATTGTTCAACATAGTTGTTCAGGGGAAGGATACAAAAAGTTGTCTCAGAGATTTAACCTGTCAGTATCCACTGTGAGGAACATAGTAAGGAAATGGAAGACCACAGGGACAGTTCTTGTTAAGCCCAGAAGTGGCAGGCCAAGAAAAATATCAGAAAGGCAGAGAAGAAGAATGGTGAGAACAGTCAAGGACAATCCACAGACCACCTCCAAAGAGCTGCAGCATCATCTTGCTGCATATAGTGTCACTGTGCATCGGTCAACTATACAGCGCACTTTGCACAAATAGAAGCTGTATGGGAGAGTGATGAGAAAGAAGCCGTTTCTGCACGTACGCCACAAATAGAGTTGCCTGAGGTATGAAAAAGCACATTTGGACAAGGCAGCTTCATTTTGGAAACAAAAATTGAGTTGTTTGGTTATAAAAAAAAGGCGCTATGCATGGCGTCCAAAAAGAAACAGCATTCCAAGAAAAACACATGCTACCCACTGTAAAATTTGGTGGAGGTTCCATCATGCTTTGGGGCTGTGTGGCCAATGCCAGCATCGGGAATCTTGTTAAAGTTGAGAGTCGCATGGATTCCACTCAGTATCAGCAGATTCTTGAGAATAATGTTCAAGAATCAGTGACGAAGTTGAAGTTACGCCGGGGATGGATATTTCAGCAAGACAATGATCCAAAACACCGCTCCAAATCCTCAGGCATTCATGCAGAGGAACAATTACAATGTTCTGGAATGGCCATCCCAGTCCCCAGACCTGAATATCATTGAACATCTGTGGTATGATTTGAAGCGGGCTGTCCATGCTCGGCGACCATCTAACTTAACTGAACTTGAATTGTTTGTCCAAAATACCTTTATCCAGGATCCAGGAACTGATTAAAAGCTACAGGAAGCGACTAGAGGCTGTTATCTTTGCAAAAGGAGGATCTACTAAATATTAATGTCACTTTTCTGTTGAGGTGCCCATACTTTTGCACCGGTCAAATTTTGGTTTAATGCATATTGCGCATTTTCTGTTAGTACAATAAACCTCATTTCAATCCTGAAATATTACTGTGTCCATCAGTTATTAGATATATCAAACTGAAATGGCTGTTGCAAATACCAAAATATTTAGAACTAAAAATGATTAAGATTAATAGGGGTGCCCAAACTTTTTCATAGGACTGTATCTTCAATAGTTGCAAATGGATTAAGGCTGAGGCCCCACATTCCCAAAAGGCAGCTTTTTTGTTGTAGATTTTGCTTCTACGCTAGAAGCCAAGAGGCTCACGTGACCCCAGAGGCCAATCAGTGGCCGCAGTGGTGACATCACTCACATACATCACCGTTTGCCTACCATTGACCACCGAGGCCACCGGTTGGTGTCAGCTTCCGGCACAGCAAGGCCTGACATATGAGAGAAAGGGGACTGGTCAACAAAGTCTTGTACTTTAGGTGAGTATGTCTATGTTTGTGTTTCGTCATTCACCCTGGCCACCCATGAGGTTGCTCCAAATCCCAGACGAGTCCTCATATTTGTAGTATTTTATTATGTTCATCAGTAACTCTTCTAGAGGAGGCATCTTTACTTAGTAAATTATCATTAGTGTAATGTTTATTATTGTATCTAATTATTATTACTGTATTTTTGTTATATAATTATTACTTTTTAATTATTGATATTTTATTAGTATATATAATATTACTGTATTCTTTATTAATGTATATACCTATTACTGTATTTTTATTATGTTATAAAATTATTACATTATTTTTATTATATATTATATTTATTATATTATTATTGAATTCTTTTTATTGTATATAATTATCACTGCATTTTAATTAATGTATATAATTATTTCTTTATTTCTATTATTATAAACTATTGTTTATAACTATAATTATTATTACTCTATTATTATATATAATTATTTTTACTTTAATATATATATATATATATATATATATTTACTCTATTTTATTATTGCAGAAAATTATTATTATTACTGTATTTTTATAATTGCACATAATTATTAGTGTATTTTTATTATTGTATATTGCATACTATAGTCTTTAATATTGTATATAACTCTTATTACAGGACTGTAGAATTTAAGGAGACTTTCTATAAAGAGAATATGTGCTGGACATAAAACGCAGCTGCCCCTCGCTCTCGCCTTCCTTTACCCAGAGAGACAAATAAATACCATGTATTGCTTTTTTTTATCCCAATTTTCCAGTATAATGTTCCTTTACACATCCATGAGGCATGGGCTCCATGACAATGACTGTAAGCGTTGACTTCCTGATCTTTGCTGGGTGCCTGTGATGCCGCAGGCTGGCTAGTGTGTAGAGCGCCTCTTCTGGGATGGCTGGTTGTGTTCCTTCCTAATACAAGCACCCAGCACCTGCCACCAGCTGGGCCACTAGCGCAGCTGCTTCCCCTGGTGACAATGCCTGACAATATGTGACTGATTGACAGCAAGACAAAGGACATGAGCAACGCTTGTGCAAGAACGTATAGCAGTCAGTGAATGGTGTCACCTCCCCCGTATGGTATCTATCCATGTATCCGTCTCAGCTGCCTCTCTGCATTGCCATGTCTGATACATTTGTTATACATCTACGGCTCAGAGCACGTCAATGGGAAAATATTTAAGAAGACTCGGTAGATTTATAGGGTAAGATAATTTATGGAATTATAACATATTTCGTATCCTAAAGTGGCTGTCTGGTTTACAAAACCCAAAATAGCTTTTAGGGTATTCTAAGTTAATAGAGGTGATGGTGGAGTTCCAGTACAAGACCATCATCCAGTAACCAAAGCACCTGCAAAGACTCATCCCCGAATATGTAGTTTGCATCATGCACAATGTGGCCAAACCAGCGAATGTGTATGGTACTACCCCAACCCTTCCTCTCAATGGTAAATGTCGGGGAAAGAAGAGTTGGGCATGTTTGGGCTGAAGAGTCTAGAACGGGATTATGTATGCATATATATAGAAGGGTCAGAAGAAATTGCTGATGGTCAAAAGCTTTCTCAAGTGTATGGCCAGCTTGTAGCCAAAGGTGAAATAAAGTGTTATACAGGTCTCATCATGGGTTTCCATGTAAGCATGAGCATGCTGGGTGAGACTTGAAAGGTTGCAGGAAGTGCAGTTGAACATGGACCCAGGAGTTTTAAGATACTCATACGGTGTCACTTCCCAGTATGAGGAGGCCAGTATTATAAGGCCAAATGAGCACAACCGAATTTTCCCGCTAAGGTGGGCCGATGTCATAGCGGAATGCACTCGAATGACATCCAAGTGGCTTCCGTCACCCATTGACTTCAATGTGGGGGTTCTGTTCCAATGTAATGGTGCAGGATAGGAACCCCCAATTGGGAGAACCTCAGCCTGCACACTCGGTCATGTGTATGAAGCCTAAATGGTACATTATAGTTGGGGGGCCTACATTTGGAATTGGTGCTCAGAAACTTCATATTATAGAGTTTTCCCATGAAAAGAACAGTCTCAGAGAACAGGTGAGGAGTCATACATTTTAGATGTTGGCTGAACTCTTGGGTGGCCATTATCTATCTCTATCAGTGGCGTAACTAGGAATGGCGGGGCCCCGTGGCGAACTTTTGACATGGCCCCCCCCCCCAACCGACACCGAAGACCTCAACCGACCCCCTCCTCTGCACTCTATTATGTCCCTTAGTGGCCCCTGCACACAGTATTATGTCCATTAGTGGCTCCTGCACACAGTATTATGTCCAGGATCGGCAAGTAAATAGGGCCCGTCACGGACAATTTAAAAGAAAAAAATAAAAATTGCAGCGATAGCGGCTGTCACCGGGCCCCCTAATGGCCCGGGCCCTGTGGCAGCCACCTCCGCTGCCTCTATGGTAGCTGCGCCCCTGATCTCTATAATACTTCAACCTGCACATGCATACTCGGCTTGGCAGTGACTTTGCTTCTTGAGGTGAAAAGTGTCCAATTGCCCATTTATTACTAGCATTATTCCCTATTCATATGGCGCCATTAATTCCATGATGCTGTACATGTGTAGAGAGATTTATATACACAGTACAAGTATAATAACAGGTACAATATATACTAAACTAACCAGATGACTGACTTGATACAAGAAGATCCTGCCTATAAGGGATCACCATTTAGAGAAGGTAGGTAATGACAGAAAGTGAGGATTAAGGGTTCTTTCAGACAATGGAAAATGAAGAGGAATTGAGGAAGACTTATGCCTCAGATTTCTCTTTATTTTGTGCCCCTCCAGGTCCCAATGGTGGTAATTCAAACCAGAGCTTTGGCTGTCCACCACAGCTCTCGCTCTCTGAATATCCCTGAGTGAATGGGACAGAATGAGAAGAAAGTCTTGATCGGAGATTGTGTCAGAGACAACTACAGTTTGTGGGCGGCTTTGTATATAGCTGATATCTTGAAATGATTTTGGTGGTCAGTGGGTAACTGTTAGGATTGGGTCCCGCAAGGTTCTCTCTCAGCGCACAGTGTCACCTGTGGGTCAATCTAACTCTTGCCCTCGCCTTGGGTAGTGAGGTGTCTGGGGTGTAATTCCAGCTTTCGGCTTACTGAGCATGCTCAGACATTTTGGAGCCACTCAGAGGCTGCCATTCTTTCCCTACTGAGCATGCTCAGACATTTTGGTGCCGCTCAGAGGCTAAGTCCCATTTTGCCCATACTGAGCATGATCGGTGACATCATGGCCACCACCCTGTTGGGCGGGGACTAGCCTTTATATGGTATGAGCCGATGCCCGCCCGATGCTCACACTTTGACTAAGTACTTTGAGACAGGCGGTTAGGGCCAGTTTCCAATTAATGGTAGGAGCAGTCTCTAGGGATCTAGGTAGAATTCCTTGGCCCTGCCAGTGGGAATAAGTAGCCATTTAACTGTCTACTCACTTTGTAGCTCCTAGCTGTTGCAGGAGCATGTTTTGTTGCTGACCTGGGGTGAAGTTTAACCCTTGGCAGCCTTGCTGTTTCAGCTGTACTGTGCACCTGTCCAGTGAGGTTAACTGGCAGGGTGTTGTTGCAGCTTGTTCACATTGTTTACCGTGCCACATGACTGCCAGTGCAGTTTAACTGGTAGCACACTGTTCAGACCTTACAGCCGCCCATCTGGGACTGTGGACCTCGCTGCAGTGCCTTGCAGACTAGCGGGTCTGTAGTTTAAAAATATTATTTTTAAACATATACACAGAACCGTAACAGTAACCAGTGAAGGGATTGTTAAAGGGGAGGGTCTGATCAGCAACGAAGAAAGAGGCGGATTAACTAGGGTCTGGAGTCAAGGGAGGATTGGAGGGGAGCAAGGTGGAAGGCCACAAAGAACGTTGCAGTAGTCGGGAGATGATGCGGACATTGGCTAGAATTTTTGTAGACTCTGGGCTGAGGAAAGAGTATTACTAGAGAAAAACATCTAGTAGAGATGTTTTTGAGGGGAAGGAGGCAAGAAGTAGTAAGAGTTTGTATGTCCTCCATATTAGATGATTAGCCATACCTGTGGCCATCTTAACGCCGTTACAATAGCTTTTTGCATTGGCAAACCCAACATCTCTATGTAGTACCAGTTCATGAGACAACCCCTGAGTCAGCCTTATTGCGGGATATCTCAAAAACATTTCCTCGTTGACTATTTCATATGTATAATTTTATACTTGATGTTTGCTATTGCCTTTTTACTTTGTGGCTTGTATTGAGCAGTTGGCTCGATGAGATCTCGACCGGCATGACCTATGAGCAGAAATAATTGCTCTTTCTGTGTTTACGTTACTTAATCGAGCGCAATATTTTGCACCCATCGAAAAACCCATTTGCTGCCAATTTTCACGCTGAAAGTACAGAGATGATATTACAAAATCCATGCAAGTGAAATTAGCTGTAGATAATAGGTCTCTTCCTCGCTATCTGCCTCAGAGGGAACTTCTTAACTAAACATCTTGATGGACAAAAGCAAACACAAAGTGTTAAATTAAGAAGTTAATTTTCTAGAAAATAAATATTGTCATGGTGAGTATCCTTAGGTGATCCAGTGTGACCATAGTCTGAACTTCTGAACACGGTGACCATGATCTAATTTCAGTGTTAATATATTAAAGGGTTGTCTAAGGAGTAAACTTATCACCTATCTACTGGTGGGGTCTGACTGTTAGGACCACCACAAGAAGGTGGGTCCTGTGTCTTGCACACTGGATGAAGTGTCTGGTTGGTTGGTGACAATCCCTTGAAATTCCTGCTGAACATTAGAAGAGGGGTTCATGTTCCACATTTAAAATTGTAGTGGTGGTCTAGAACACATGCTGTTGCTTCAATGAAACTCTATGTGGCTGACAGCAGTAAACACAAGCTGTACATTATCTTCACTAGCCCTATACACAGTGCACGTGCTCAATGGCCAATCTATTGAAATGATGGACACAGGACCTCAGGATCAGTGGAGATCCCAGCAGTCGGGTGCCCATCAGTCTAAACCTTATCACATATCCTGTGGGTAGATGATACCTTTTAATCTCTGGACAACTCCTTTAAACCAAAATTGCTCATCTATAAATTGAAGGGGTTTTCCAGGTGACTGTAATACCCAGGGGGCTGTAGGTGGGGTAGAAAAAATTTAGAATTTAGAAACAAAAATTGATGCTTAAAGGGATCCTATCACTCACACACAATTTTTTCTATGTACCACGTCGGAATAGCCTTAAGAAAGGCTATTCTTCTCCTCCCTTTCGTCACCGTTCGCCTACAATCCCGGGTTTCTCTCGGTATGCAAATTAGCTCTCATGCAGCACTGGGGGCGGGCCCCAGTTCTCAATCAGCACTGGGGCCATCCCCAATGCTCCGGAGAACTCTCTCCAGCGCCGCCTCCATCTTTGTCAGCAGCGTCCTCTTCATCCTCTTCTTCCGGTGGTGCCTTGTAACTTCTAGACCTCAGGCAGAGCAGACTGCGCATGCCCAAAGGCCACGAGAAAATGGCCACTTACAATACTGTACAAGCAAGGATCCCTTTAAGCCTAGTCCTCCAGAAGCAAGTCCCCCAATTCCCTCCAGTCCTGGCAGTGGTTTGGTTGATAAGTACAGAGATCATCAGTTGGGTACTGATGACATTAGTGTTGATATGCCACAAATTACCATCAGGTGACCGCGGTAGCCAGTGACTGGCCGCAACGACCTGAGCCTATGTACTTCCAAACCAGCCAGTGTTAGCACTGGGGTAACAGGTGACACGTTCCGAACATAAGACTAGGGACTAGTAGATATTACTTTTTTATTTTATCCCACCCCTGGCCCTCCTGGGTTATTTCAGTGACCTTGGGAAACCTCTTTATAGACTGGCATTTTATACCATAGCCAAAAACATGGGTAAACTAGCCATACTCATTCAATATTCATTGGCTTAATTTTCTGTTTTGGATGACGATCTGCCATGAAATTAGAACAAATGTTCATCATAACAGCTGATAATATCTATAGTTTCGGAGCTGTGTGAGATATTTTCCTCCAACCAACCAATGGCCAAACGTAAGAAGACTCGCTACTTTTTTCTTTTTTTTTTAACCACTAAACTACCCCCTGATTGGACAATGTAGTTGTTGATGGTGGGATTGTTCACATGAGTAATCCCATCAACGACAGGACAGTCACATCATGACCATCCAAAATCTAATGTACATGGCCTGCTGTACCAAAATGCACCAGATGTACTCTAATCACTTTTCTGTATCTTTGTACATGAGAACATCTACTCCAGCGCAATGGAAAATCCTACAAACATGGGAATTTTTTGCCCAAATGAAGTTTGCACAAAAATATCATTTTTTCTGCTGAAGGCCAGTGTAAAACTGATGCTGGTTTCACCTTATGTTTACTGAGTTCTTGAAGGTGTTTTTTGGGATCCTACATTGTTGGACTTGTCATTGAATTGATCATTACTGTGACTGACGCGCACCTAATGCCCCAAACATACACAAGTGAACAGAAGACACAGAGGCACTTGATGGAGATACATACCACTGTATATCCATCCATTTTCACAGGGCTACTGTAAAGGGATCATGGCCATAGTAACCCTTAAAAACCCCTTTAACAAGCACTAATAATTAGAAATGGGCGAACAGCGTTCAATCGAATTGGTATTCGATCGAATACCAGGCTCTTCGAGATATTCGATTCCAATCGAACACCACGCGGAAAACGCACTAAAAAGTCGTATCCCCTCCCACCTTCCCTGGCGCTTTTTTTGCACCAATAACTTTGCAGGGGAGGTGCGACAGGAACTACGACAACGTAGGCATAGACAAAAAATCGGAAAAAGTAATTGGCTGGCTAAATCAGGTGACCTCCACTTTATACGAATGGTGGATTTCTGATTCGGTTCATATGAGACTGTGAATTATGTGACTGTGAGACAGGGATAGATGTACAGGCAGGGTTAGCTAGGGATTACCTTTATGTAGGTGGGAATGTTACTCAAACAGCTCTTTGGGGCTCTATCTCGTGGAAGCCCATTATATGCTAGTCGGGATCCCTGTCAGCTTGCGTTATGTGGAAGCTGACTTTTTCTCATAGGAATGCATTGACCAGCGTTGATTGGCCGAATGCCATACAGTGTACAGCATTCGGCCAATCAACGCTGGTTCTGCCGGAGGAGGCGGAGTCTAAGATCGGTCCACAGCAGTCTCCATTGTAGTCCGATCTCAGATGTAGCAGAGTTGACACAGTGGTCGAATAGTGGTTTCCCCTGAAACTAAGCTTTTTTCCCCATAGACTATAATGGGATTCGATATTCGTTCGAATAGTCGAATATTGAGGGGCTATTCGAAACGAATATCGAGTATTTCACTGTTCGCTCATCTTTACTAATAATGCTTATGCGAGGTGTTATCTGAAGACTTCTTCAAACCAACCTCTCTAATACGACTCACTACTTTGACCTAGTTCCTATCATGATTGGAATCTCATTGTACAGCACTGGGAAATAAGTTGACGCTCTCCATCCGAATTATTGAAGCCCCTGCAGGTCCACCTCATTTGTATGGGCCTACAATTTAGCTAATGCGCATGTATTATTAATATAAAGTCAGCAAGGTATTTTAATGTCGAGGAATTGGATTACGTGATACTATTTTGGGCTATAATTTGTCGTATTTGGTTGTGTATTTTTGCTGAATTAATCTGAAAATTAAGCTGAATTAATCATCATAAACTATGATAAATATAATGGTTACTTACTGGATGCAAAACAAGATTTCCCTATAAATAATTTAGTATATAGGACTACAGTAGTGAGATGAGATTAATGAGGAACGGCGAGATCTGAGCAAGTGTCGCTGCAATAACCCTGCTCAGTCTACAATGTATCATGGCTGCTTTACAAGGTATCCTGTATCTACAAAGTGCATTAGAATATTGGAGGAAGGAGATGGCGGGGTTACAAAAGGGGACTGAAATTTTTCCAGAAGTAGCTACTTTGGTCCATGAGATCTATCTATCTATCTATCTATCTATCTATCTATCTATCTATCTATCTATCTATCTATCTATCTATCTATCTATCTCCTATCCATCCATCCATCCTTCCTTCCTTCCCTCTCCATTATTTGGTTTTCTTTTCTTTCTCTTGTTCCATTTCCTCTTCTTTCTCCTAATTCTTTCTTCTTCCTCCTTATTTCACCTTCCCACCTCCTTTCTTTTATTCCTTCTCTCTCTATGTATTTCCTTCTTTCTTGTTCTTCCTCTTTTGTATATCAGATTAGAGGAGAAAACCAGAAATATGATTTCTCTGACAAGACTAATAGATTTTACTGTAGATTTTGCTACCCTATAGGTCCATGATGGCGAACCTATGGTACGGGTGCCAGAGGCGGCACTCAGAGCCCTTTCTGTGGGCACCAATCTGTGGAATAGATTATACTGTGTGGGGACTACTGTGGGGCATATTGTACTGTGTGTGTGGGGGGGGGGCACTGTGAAGCAGATTGGACTGTGTGGGGGCCACTGTGAAGCAGATTGGATTGTGTGGTGGTCACTGTGGAGCACATTGTACTGTGTGGGGGTCACTGTGGAGCAGATTGCTCTGTGTGGGGGTCACTGTGAAGCAGATTGTACTATGTGGGGGTCACTGTGGAGCAGATTGGACTGAGTGGGGACCCAGTACTATTTATATGACACAGTATCTGTTTTATAGCAGCCATGTGATATTATTACAGGTCATAATAACATTGCACAGTCCTATAAAACAGATATGTGTGATGTAAATAGTGAACATTAATTGTTGAAAATTATACCAAATGCAGTACAAAGTTGTTTGTACAATTCAAAGCTCTGTAAAGCCCCATTCACACAACCGTATTTTGCGGGTCTGTAACTGTCCGAGATTGTGGATCCTCACAGTATTAAGGTTACATTGCCTTATTGGCACTTTGTGATAATTTAATGGGTTTTGGTTTGCAGTTTGGGCACTCAGTCTCTAAAAGGTTCGCCATCACTGCTATAGATCAACAATGGTTCACCATAGTAATCTTGGCTTCACAGCGCCATATACATGGTAAAGACATTCTCAGCGTGTAGCAAGCCTTGGCCAGCCGTGTATAGCAGAGCACTGATATCTGGGGAGTGGGCACTGTACAGTTTTATTATTTGACACCTTGATATTTCTTGCCTTACTTGTACGTTGTACTTAACAATGATATTACTGTGACACTGTAGATTTGTTTACTATTTGGACACAATATATCAGTATTATTTATTTGGTGCTGTCTATATACTGCAATGACTTATTATTTGGTTACAGTATGGTAGAATTGTTTGTGCATAATGTACTGATATCTGGGCACTATATGGTAGTATGGTAGTATTATTTGAACACTGGAAAGTACTTGTGTTTGGTGTGAACATTTGCACACTGTATGGTAGTATTATTTATAGTGCTAACCTCTGATCACTTTATAGTGTTGTTATTGCTGTCAGTACTGTACAGAGTTGTATGGGGTAATATTTGGACATAATGAATATAATTCTATTACTTGGTTACTACATGGTGGTATAGTAATATTATTTTGATTATTCATGGTACTATCATTGTACACTTCATATTAGTTTCTGACGTGATCATATTATATATTATCTGGTGTAAATCTTTCGATTTCTTTTGTCTGATTTTCCTAAACAGTTCTTCAGTAGTCCACTAGGATGAGGTCCACGTAGTGTTACCAGTCTGGTTTAATATGGACACTACTGTGAAAAAGTTTTAAGCGAGTTTGAAAAATTGCTATAAAATAAGAATGCTGGTAGAAATATAAGTGTTAATAGGTTATACGTATCAGTTAAGAAAATGAGAAGAGTAATTGTATCTTTGGTGTGACCTTTGGCCTTCACCTTCCATCAGTTCTCCTCAGTGCTCACAGTTTTGATAGAACTCGGCAGGGAGGTTGTTCCCGACATCTTGGAGAACTAAGCCCAGATCTTCTGTGGATGTGGACTTGCTCCAATCCTTCTATCTCTTTATGTAATCCCAGACAGACTGGATTATGTTGAGATCAGGGTTCAGTGGGGACCATATCATCACTTCCAGGACCCCTCCTCCAAAGGGCAAAGGTCAAACCAAATATTGATGGGATTTACATGTCTCTTTTCTCTATTCAATTATTTTTGTTAATTGACAAAAATAATCCATTAACACTTCTATTATTGTAAGTATCATTTTCGAGGAATTTTTCCACACCTGCCTAAAACTTTGCACAACATTGCATGTACACGGAACCCTTGCAGAAGCTAAAACAGCCAACAACTTGCTACTACCTATTAGATTGGGGCTGAGCTAATCCATGTCACAGCTCAGAATGACTTTACAGAGTAGTAAGTGAGGAGGTGGCAAACTATAGGGGCCAATATACTAAACTAGCACGGCACCCCTGTCCCCCGCACAGTTATTATTGACAATGTTTGTAAACGCTGCAGAATAGGTTGGTTACATAGTTACATAGTAGATGAGGTTGGATAAAGACATTAGTCCATCAAGTCCAAACTATAACCCTACAATCCCCTACAGTGTTGATCCAGAGGAAGGCAAAAACCCCATGAGGCTCATGCCAATTGCCCTATTTCAGGGGAAAAAATTCCTTCCCGACTCCAAATCTGCTATATATAGAAGAGAAAGAAAATGATCCTAGGTCCAAAACCCAATTTCCTAGTAGGCTAGAACCTCTGATCATGTCCTAAACCAGATTGGACAAATTATTGTCACACCTATGACCAGGTATTCCAAAATCTGCGCCTGGCCCTGGACTGTACTATATATAAAGTAATGTAATTTGGTGCACAGACTATGTAACAGCTAGCAGTCCTATCTCTCCTACCAGTCGCAGTTATTATCTTCAGAGTATGAGGGGCTCTGCCATTTTTCCCAGTATAAGGAGCTCCCCCCACCACTATTTTAATCTTTGCTGATATTATATGAAATGAAAACATCCAGGACTCCGGAGGCTGCAGGCTTTCTTTCTATATTTTTCTCTTCCCTCTACAGCTAAACCTTGGAATAATCTGTGATCATAGCGCCCCCTGCCAGCGTTATAGTGGAAGTACGTCTCTTCATGCTGCATTTAAAACAGGGCGATTTGGGTCTATATGGACATGTGGGTGGTTTAATGTCCCAACCAACCTGACAGGTTCCCTTTAATATGCGCATTAGACAGAACTATTTCGGGGTACTTGTCACTCAGCAGGGTTTCTGAATGAGATGACAACTTTTGGGGAAATGCGTAAAAACGTATCTGTACATTAAGCCACAGAAACTGCCTCATGGTATCAGCCCAGTTTAACCAAAATGAAACATTATAGGGGGGATTTATAAAGAATTGTGTATTCCACGCCAATCTACGTATCCCCGGCGCTGGCGGAATAGTCACAAATGCAGCGCCTCCGACACCGGCCATGCACCTATGCCAAAATCTATGCTACATTGTCGATGGCGTTGTGGATGGAGTTTACAAAAATCGCAGACCCAAAGTTACTGACTGTTTTATGCCAGATATTGTAAAAATTGTGTAAATTCAATAACAGATCTTCCCATATGAATCAAACTATATAAAAGATGCCAAATTCTTCTATTTTATTTAGAACTGGGAATTTCCAAAAATATAACTTTTTGATACATTACAGTTAATAAAATGAGAATTTTTAAAAAAAATTTAGAGAAATTTTGAGGTATCAAAACCATCCCCCCTGTCATAAACCATGGCATCAAATTATATTAAGAAAAGGATTAAGGCTGTTAATGGTTAAACCGCCATGTGTACAAAATTGCAAAAATATTCAGCGACTGAGGACTCTGATCAATAAGGAGTTAAAGGCTCATTTGTCATCGTGACGATTTTTTTGTCCAATATGAGAAATAAAACGACTTTGCAAATAATTTAGATCACAAATTTCCGGTCGTTCTATGTTCACAGCTCCTATGCATAACTATGCTGTATGTTTCCACGGTTACAGACTATATATAAACCCGTCATAGTCTGGTGATACAGGTACATTGTTACCCATCTGCCCCCCTAGTTCTTGCTAAAATTCCTTCAGCAGGTTACAAAGGTAGTGGCCAGGAGGAATGGTGTGTGAGCGCAGAATCAGACTACACAAGGTTTGTCTGTTGTCTGTTAACATGGAGATGCACAGGTTCTAGGAATTGTAGACGCAACGCCATAGGGAATCTGTTTTAAAGACTATTTGCTTTGTTTTCGATACATTGTGACGAGAATGCTTTGGTTGTGAGGGCAGGTACCTTTATTCTGGGTATTAGTGACTATGGCCCTGCTTAGTCACTATGAGCGCCTGCTGTAGTGTTCAGCCATGAGGCCTGTGTGACTCTAGCTATGTTATTTACACAGTCAGCCACATGACAAGTCAATCACATACAGACATCTAGTACATTTATTTACAAGTAATCAAACAAGATTCCTCAAAGATACAAAGGGTTAATGCGGCTACATCCAAAATAGAGGCGGCAAGTCAGGTTTTGATGTGAGGCCAGCGGCTCTGACGAAAGGCTCTCAGCTGTGCCAAGAAATGCAATATTTCTTGATTTAAAGGAGGAGTGACAGTGAACACCTCAGCGAGGAGATGCTGGGCTGGGAATACACAGAGCGGTGCGGCCTTTGAAGTCACAAGGAAAAGCCTCATCTTATAGCTCCTGTGCAGACATGAATCTAACCTGGAAAATATGGAAATTCTACTAAATATCCTGTCTATACCTTATCATCTGCTAAATGATTTATATTATACATTTACATTAGATAGAAAGCTACTAACTATCTATTTCATATCTATCTATCTATTTATCTATCTATTCATCTATTATCTATCTATCTATCTATGTATCTATCTATGTATCTATCTATCTATCTATCTATCTATCTATCTATCTATCATATACTGTCTGCCTATCTATATATTACCTTATCTTTCTACTTACTATCTATCTATCCATCCATTATCTATCTATCTATCTATCTATCTATCTATCTATCTATCTATCTATCTATCTATCTATCTATCTATCCATTCATCTATCTATCTATCTATCTATCTATCTATCTATCTATCTATCTATCAATCATATACTGTATGCCTATCTATATATTACCTTATCTTTCTACTTACTATCTATCTATCCATCCATCATCTATCTATCTATCTATCTATCTATCTATCTATCTATCTATCTATCTATACATTCATCTATCTATCTATCTATCTATCTATCTATCTATCTATCTATCTATCATATACTGTCTGCCTATCTATATATTACCTTATCTTTCTACTTACTATCTATCTATCTATCTATCTATCTATCCATTCATCTACTATCTATCTATATATCTTCTATCTATCTATCTATCTATCTATCTATCTATCTATCTATCTATCTATCTATCTATCTATCTATCCATTCATCTACTATCTATCTATCTATCTTCTATCTATATATCTTCTATCTATCTCTATCTATCTATCTATCTATCTATCTATCTATCCATCCATCCTCTATCTATCCATCTATTATCTATCTATCTATCTATCTATCTATCTATCTATCTATCTATCTATCTATCTATCCATCTAGCCAATCCTCTATCTGTCTACCTGTCTAATATTTCCTAAGGATAGGACATGAGTACTAGATCGGTGGTGATCCGACATTCAGTGCCCCCATCTCTCAACTGCTGATACACAGGGAATGAAGCAGACAGCTCCAGTCTATGTATAGTGGCCGGACCAGGTACTATAAATCAGCCCCCATTAACATGAACAAGTGCTAAGTTGTAGGGACTCTATTCAGCCCCTACATAGAGAACAGAGCTGTCTTCTTCCTGTTCTATTCTCTGAGTATCAGCTGCTGAGATCAGCTGATCGGCTGGGGTGCCAGGTGTCAGACACTGATCTGATACTGATGACCTAGGATAGATCATCAACTATTTTAGCCCTTTGTCTATTCATTTTCTGATCATACCGCAACTTCCCAATTATGAGTGGCTGGGACCATCACCAGACACATCCTAAGGATACATCATCAGCTTATACTACTGTGTATATGTCCCCTCTGGGACATATACGTAGTCAGTTAGACACCCGTAGAGTTGACGACAGTTAACCTGCTTCATTGCCTGTACCAGTATGGTGGTTCAAATTTTCCAGATCTCACCCACAAGCTGCAACTAAAATCCTCTGTCTGTCAATTTCTGCTATGGCTTTGCAATGCATAGGTTGTAAGCAGCAAAAAATCTGTTATTACTGCAGGAATGCTGCCACAAAAAAAACATCCTATTTTAGGTGTTTTTTTTAAGTAAACATTTAGCAGTGGAATGATTATTTGTGGATGTACTCTTAAGGTGGAGGGCGAGGGCTAAGAGATTGTAGCCTGACTGTAGTTTCAACTTCATAACCTATCATGTGGATTAGTTAGTAGAGGTTCTACAACGAATTGAAATGTCACCTTTAGCTAGCACTGGCTATAATACATTGCAGCTACTACTAGATGTTTACCACTGCCATCTATATAGAGACAGTATATGATAATCAACCTATAGCGGGGTTGTCACTTAGAAAAAAAATTTCACCAAAAACTTCAGTATCCTTATTTATCCTCCCAGGAATATGTATATATCATTAAGTGTCTGTGCTTCACTTACAACTTGGCTTTAGCATCACATCGGAAATAAAGCAACCACCCTTGTGTGGGGTGTGTCACCTCCAGTCCTGTTAGTTGGGGATGAGCACTATAATTATGCACCCTGTTAAATATATGTCTACGGTTTTACGAGCTACATCAAAGGGATGAAAAGCAGCACAAATTATTATGATGCTATACAACAAATGAGCTCTCTCTGGGTCACGTGTCTACGGAAAACCTACTGATAGCAGAAGTACGTGGAATGAATGTGGACACATCGCTATAGCGATATAGAAAGAGTGAATTGTTCCCACTGAAATGGATCTTCAATGTAGTAGATCAATTTGCAGATATGGTAATGGAAGTATCAACGCAGTGACCAATAGAGATGGACAAACTGATTCGTTCCCAGCTATGATCAACCTTAATATTCTAAACCAAACAACTGGTGATTCATCTTGGTTGCCTCAACATGCATTGCAGTATATTACTATACACTGGGGTCTCTTTGGACCCCGGAGTATAATAGGTGTAGGCCCAGAGAAGGTGTAAAAAATTTTTTAAAAAAACATTTATACTGCCCTTCCCTCACCTCTTTTGGGCTTTTTTGTAGTGTCCGGTGTTCTTTTGATGACATCATGTGCCGGGGTCACTGCTGAGGCCTATGATTGGGCAAGAGTGGTCATATGGGCACGCCGACGTAATGTCATCACCGTGTAGACTGAAAGAGATCTCCGAACAAGGAGTCCTGAAAGAGGGAAGTATGATTTTTTTTTTTTTTTACATCTCCCTTGGCCCTCCACCTATTATACTCAGGGGTCTGAAGAGATACCAGGGTATAAGAATTTCACTTTGTTTGTAGTGAACTTGTTTGACCCGAAACGAATCGGACCCAAGCCACCTGAACCGGGAACTAAACAAATCTTGGGAGGTTCGCCCATTTCTAATGGCCAACCGTCCTTCAGTGCTCCACTCAACCAGTACATGAATTTCAGTAGAGGTCGGAGTCTTGGGTGGAACAGAGAGAGTTAAAAGGGTTGTGCCATTATAAGAATAAATCCCTATATAAAGGATATGGGATAAGTGTTTGATAGGGGGTCAACTGTTGGAGAGCAATCACAACAATTGCCAAGTGCGCTGAGGGCGGAGCCTAATCTCCCAGATATACCTGCAGACACCCGCAAATGCTCCGTCTCCCCTCCGTCTCCGCCATGATTGACATTTTCAATTTCTGTCTGTGTCACAACTCTTTATAAGCAAAGCTAAAAAAGCTGGGCCCGCCCCCCCCCCCCCCGTGCACTTATTTGCATATCCATAAAAAGATGATTATGTATTGCTCCATCGGTTTGTGCCAACAAAGGTGTTTCTATACTACAAATGACCCCTAGATCATACTATTATAGGAAGTCATTTTGCCCATGATAGACCCAAATTAATATTTATAAACCAGCTCCCCATTCGATTGTATGAAAGTATCCCCAACATTAAGAGCACCCCCACACTGTGCACCCCTTAGCAGATGTACCACCATGCGTTAAGGTCCTAGACAACAAGCTATGACAATAAGTCAGCGTGAAACAAGGATAACCCCAAATCCCAGATATGGACCTGTGCACAGGTTGCAAGTGGGAAGATATTCGGCCCCTGGGGCTGTTCCCTGGATGAAGCATATAATTTGTAAGGCTGTTGTTGTAAGCAGCAATTATTTACAGTCATGATGTGATTTATCGGATTGGGCTCTTTTATCACAGTCATCCATCCAACCCCCTGAAAAGCAGTTTGTTATCAATCCTCTAGCTGTATAGACAGCGCTAATAACACAGCGGCCGGCTAGGCTTTCCTCCACCAGTTATATGCAGTTATATGTACTACTGTATTACCTTGTCTGGGACATCATATAGTAAATCAATTTCCTAGGCCAAATGGGACCTCAGTAAGGGGTTAGCTCTGGTGGTGGTCACACAAGGGTCTGACTCTCTAATGAAGTGGTGCAGAGTCCTCACAGTATATATATATTAAGGTTGATGCTATAATAAGATAGAAATAACCTGCCCGTGTCTATGATATACTGCATATATATTTCAAATAATATGATGACGTTATAAACAAATACATTGACAAATATGGTAAATGTGAAAATACCATACCAATAGTAATGATCACATATGCCAACCATCACATATTGACATACATTGACATATGGATGTTATAAAGAGGGGTCCCAGATCAAGAGGGGTCCCCCTTCTATATGCCAAATTACTGCTACATCTATTCTATTTTTTTTTTTCCTTTTGTTTCTATTGTTAAAGCATGGACAAGACTCAAGACCTGACGAGCTGGAGTTTCCTGTGTGGACATGTGCCTGTTACCATCCCCCCACAAGCTAAGGACAGCATGGTCATCATGAGGCAGACAAAGCTGTAGGAAAAACCTGCATAGAAGTGTGGACTTCTTCTTTCAAGGAGATGATTTTTGGCGTCTATTTCTGATGTGTGAAGATACCTACAGCTGACTGGTATTTCTTTCTCTTACTGTGGACACGTGGGCCTTTGTTACAGCCTGGGAACATATCATCACCCACCTACCCCACGAGTTTATGGAAGCTTGGCAAGAGAGCAGCACCATGTATACCTGGATGGCTTCAGACTTCTTTGGGCAGTAGAACACAGTGGTAAGAAGAAAGGAGGAGGAGGGCTTGTAATGAAGGACATTTGGGGCATTTTTTGTGGTTAAGGAACAATAGTGCTGATGCAAGATACCGAGCTATCAGCTGTGAGCATGAGATCTCACTACCTACCAAAGAACTACCACGTTATCATGATAGCTGCATATGTCCCCCCCCCCAACCTTTGCAGAAAAACGCTTCTGCCTGTTATATCTACATGTTGTGACCCCCCTCCTCGTGTCCTCCAACCACGGTCGTCTGTATTATCAACATCACTTCACACAGAGAACTAAATGATCCTGCAATGTGTCTGTTTCTTTCTTTTTAGTTACTATGATTCCTAGTATTTCTCTATCTGCCATGAGCTTGTATGTGTTTCTCTCTTGTTATATACTACTGTACCATCCATGAAACTGTATCACTGAAATTTCCCCATTGTGGGACTAATAAAGGATTATCTTATTATCTTATCTTATTCACCATGTAGTACTACATTTCTCCAGTAGTGGCCACTGCAGTAGCAATGTTTAGCTGGCCACAGCTCTTCTTGCAAAATTATCTGTTATCTGTATTCTGGGGGTGTCATGAGACCTATGAAAGGGCTCTATGTGATAAGGGAAAGGGAATTTCCAGGTTAAAAATATTGATGACCTACCTTAAGCATCGTCATAAGTCTGACACCTGACACTGCCAATAATCATCTAACTCAGGAGCTGATACACAGAAAATGGAGCAGGAAGCAGACAGCTCTGTTCTCTGCCGTGGAATTTAGGTTCTATTGAAAAAAATGGGGGTTGGTCTGGAGTACCTGGTCTGACCATTAGAGCTGTCTGCTTCCTGCTCCATTCTCTGTGTACCAGTTGCTGAAAATTGATCAGGGTGGTGGGTGTCAGAACTCCACTGACCTTTACAATTGCCCATCAATATTTTCTAACTCAGAATACCCCTATCTAACTCTGATATTATATATATATATATATATATATATATATATATATATATATATATATATATATTACTGAAAGGACAAATATATATATATATATATATATATATATATATATGTTGTAAGCCTACAAGACTACTCAGGTGGGTGAGATGAAAAACTCCAGAGAGAATGGTTTTCAGCAGATAACTCAGTCTGAGTGTTATTTTAAGGTTCTGTTTATTGGGCTGGATTTTTAGGAATGGCAGGTAGGTTGGCAGTGGGACCTGTCATTCCACCCCCCTCCAGTCCACACTTTGAGGATGTTCCGGCAGCAAGTCAGCTGCAGAGGATCTGCTCATTAAGGGAGCTTAAGAAGCCAGCTCCAGCAGCAGACTTTGGGGTAGAGCTTGGCTGGAGAGCCAACAGAGAGGTCATATTTTTGGAGCTGTGACCTGAATGACTCTACTGGCTTTTGGATTTCTGTTATTCTAGGTGAGGTAACCTATTCTTATGTTTAGTTAGAGCCTAGCCGGGCAGGGATTTATTTTTGTATTGTTTCCTTTTTTTGCTGCACTGTTTGTTGAGTGAAAATAAACTCTGCTTTTGTTTTGGACTAAAGAAACTGGACTTGTGTGTCTATGCCACCCCACCTAGCAACCCCAGACCCTGACAATAAATAAATATATATATATATATATATAAAAAAAAAAAACTTGATTTCCAGACAGCAACAGTCAGGACCCTTTTCAACCTTTGCTGAGCTAGACTTATCAGACATATGCCATTGAGTTGCCATGGTATACGGTATATACCCAGCCCAGCAGACACCTGCATCTTTTTGCTGCAGTTACAGATAAGCTGAGCGGATATGAGAGGTTTTGTGAGCAGCGCTTATCACAGTCCCAGGAAGAATGAGCTGCTAATGAATGTTTGGAGCGTCCGCCTGTCAGATGACAAAGATGGTACATGGCTCATCAGTAGAAGCCGGGCTGATCTCTGCAGATGAACAGGAAGACAGATTCATAGTATTGTAGACATGAAAAAGATAGATAGATAGATAGATAGATAGATAGATAGATAGATAGATAGATAGATAGATAGATAGATCTTCAGTAGGTTAAACAGGTTTTCCAATGTCAGACAATTCTGGCATATCCACTAGATTCTATCTATCTATCTATCTATTGTAAATGCGGGACCTTCAGAGGAGGTAAGTTGCTAGGACAATCAGACGGAGGCAAAGATGTTCAGCTCACACGTGTAGGTTTATTGGCAACAGTTCACACAGTCCAGCAGTAAATAAAACAAATTGGCTTTCTTCAGCAAAACGGGTAACTCAAAATAGCTTGCTCCAGCACAAAGGATAAATTCAAATAATATAAGCAGTCCTTACTTCAGGTACAAGAAAGTAAATTTCCAAGGTTTGCTCACCAACATACACAAGGTGATTTTTAGGGCTTTTCCCTTCAGACACACAAGGCAGTGTGTACACCAGGTTTCTCCTCCAAGAGACGACCACACCCCCTTCCCATGGGCAACCTCAGGTCTTTAATAGCTGACCACTTTGGTCAGCCAACAAATCAGGACTGGAGCATAGGTTTGGGTTCGCAACCACTCCTAAATCCTGGAGCCATACTCCAGCCAGTCACCATGTGGATACCAGCCACCTCAGTGGAATATACCTGCCCTCTACCACTTTACCATCTGCCTGTTTACACTATCTATCATCTATTTATCTATCTGGTGGAAAGAGGGTAATGGACCTTAATTCTGGAGATGGATTCTGGTCCCAAAGATGGGTTCGACATGTATCAGACATAGGGTGGTTGGACATGGCACCATACAGGGAATAAGCTAAAGGTTCTCTGAACATAATATATTAGTAGTAATATTAAAGCCACAGATACATAAAATAAATCCACTAGAAAACTAGAAATATTATATTAACCACTTCACATCACCATTGAGTCGCTATCGATAAGATCATATTCTTTAAGACTATCCTTGCCATGAAGAACACTGTGTCCTCGAAGAACCTAAACTATATGTAAGGCGTTCCGGCTTTAGCAGTATATTTTTTGGCTATAGTGGTTTTTTAGAGCTTCAGACATAAGTAGTCAGGACTTGAGGCAAAGAATCTGTCTCTTCTGCTCAGTCATGTGACTCTCTCTGACCAGGTCCCTGACTCACTCTATGGTGGATTGCACCCCACTGACTCTCCACAGAGGAGGACAGAAACTTCTGCCATTAACTACTGAGGAGAAGACTGTCATGGCTATGATGAGTTTTCTCACAGCTCAGCTTCCCTATCTATATACTTATGGTCTCTTAGATTATTTAGGATCATTATACTGCCTCCGGTGGGGGGATATAGTACAGTCTTTAGCTGCCCCTGTGATGTTGTCTCAATGTATAATGGGATTGATAGTAGCGCAAAGAGAAATAGAAATATATTAAGTGATGAATGCGGAGAAAAAAAGGATTTTCCCTAGACTGCTGGGAATGGTTCTTCAGGATAGGCCATAAATATCTGATCAGCTGGTCAAAGAAGAGCTGCGGCCTTTCCTAGCACAGATCATGTGCTATACAGTGCACAGAGCAGAAAGCAGCTAGCTCCATACTCAGCATAGTGGCCAGGTACTGTTACTGCAGCTCATTCCTATAGACTTCAATGGGGGCTGAGCTGCAGTAATGGTATCGAACAATATACAGGGCACAAAACCATCTGACAGCCCCTCCATGAACGTGGCAAAAACATGCAAATTGTTTAAAAACATACTGTATAGATTTAAGAATTTCATTTCATAGTAACCACAATGGCAACTATGATACTCCCAGGAGGAATATGGCCCCTGCCCAGAAACAGGGGGAGACATGTAACCAGTGATATTTCTTAATCTGGTTGTCTGTTTCTCCTGTAGGGAAATGGTTAACCCAGCGTCCTGTGATATTGTGTAGCATAGCCGGGGTGGGGGGGCAGTGCATGTCTAGACCTGATGGAATTCCTGATACAAGGCCCCCTGTGGAGAGGTTTGCTCTGATGTACAAAGGGGTTTGGGTCAGATCTCTCCTCCTGCAGAGTGAGCAGCTTCTGGCCTTGGGCATTAGATGTGGAATTCCGGGATTCTGACAAGGAACAATCTGTATATGGTTTACAATGTCTGAAGACCCCATTCAGGAGGCGCTCATATCTCAGCGGCTATCATTACATTATCAGATCATCTTTTTACATGTTCAACCTTCACCAACAAAGGATGTTTTGCACAGTACAAGGGCCGGGGCTGACAGCACCCAAGATCATGACCACAAGGTCAGACTAATAGGAAAGTTATGTCTGGCGGTGAACTCGGGTAACATTTGTAAGGGCTGGTCGTGCTGATGGAAATAGAGTCACACACTGGGGTATGCTCTGTGAGACGTCTGCCAGGGATGTCTGACCTGATAATCTGTCAGTAGTCGTGTCTGGTGCTCCATAGGTGTAATATAGTATCTATCTATCTATCTATCTATCTATCTATCTATCTATCTATCTGTCTATCTATATTATATTATCTACTCTATCTATCTATCTATCTATCTATCTATCTATCTATCTATCTATCTATGTTATATTATCTATCTATCTATCTCATCAAATATCTATCTATCTATCTAATATTATCTATCTATCTATATTATATTATCTATCTATCTATCTACTTATCTATTATCTATCTATCTATCTCCTATCTATCTATCTCCTATCTATCTATCTATCTATCTATCTATCTATCTATTTATCTATCTACCTATCTATTAAGGCTGAACGATTAGGGCGGGTTCACATCTGTGCCCGGTCTCCGCAGTCAGTTCTCAAACCCATTCACTTGAAACCGTTTCACATGAAACAAAGTCGGACATGCAGAAGCACAAAAAGACCTCTGAAAAGACCCCCGAGTATAATAAGAGTATTTGTGGGGCCCGAAGCGTCACTTACCGATCCCGGGCCCTGCCAGGATCGGTAAGGGCTCGTTCACATCTGCGCCCAGTCTCCGTTCTGCAGGTTTCCATTTCCTGCACAAAACAGAGGCAGGAGACGGAAACCTGCAGGACTCTTTTAAACCCATTTAAAGATGTCTGGCCGTGAGCGGCAGTGAGCATTTTATGCTCTCTGCCGCGAAACCGTTTTTGTAAACCGGACGCAGAGTTGGACATGCAGTATTCTGTGTCCAATTTTAAAAAAACGGTTTCACGGCGGAGAGCATAAAACGCTCACCGCCGCTCATGGCTGGACCCGATCTGACAGGTAACTCCAGACGGTAATGGCCTATTAAAAAAAAAAAAACGCTGGGGTAGCGGTTATCATCTAGCTATCATTATCTATTTTTTATTTTATTGTTGAGCTTTTTACATTGCTGACGTGTAACTTACTGATACAAATGTATTTCATGATGTTGAATTTTCTGATGGTGAATTGATGAAATTGCTAAAATCTCCATAGAGGTTCTGATTGATGATGTTTCTCTTTATGCCTGGTCCATTTATTTCTCCATGCTGACATCATACATCTGTCCCGTATAACTGTTAGTATAAGATGAATATATATATATATATATATATATATATATATATATATATATATATACGCTTCCCCTCCTCACACATGATTCATGGACATAAATGCGCTGCTGGTGAAGTGTAAGGGTTAACTTTCCACAATAACGGTGGTATTAACTCTTAGACATAATACAGACAAATGTGAACCCTATTAGGATTAGGGGAGAGGTTGGTAACGTTATAGGGTCAACGCAAGGGGAGTTAGCAAGAGACAGGCCTTAATTCAGATCAGATGCACAGCTGGGATATGACAGAGTGGTTCCTCATAGGGGACTGATAGCGGTGTATCTGTGTTATATGGGGCCGCCGCGGTTATCAGGGTCAGACACAGGGTCAGGTGCCAGAACGTACCACACCAGAAGACCAAGCACTAGAATGGAAGGCTGTGCACGGTGCTTATATAAGTGTGACCCAGGGGTTGACCTAGTCTATATTACCCATGGGTCTCCCATATTATCAGGTCTGTAATGTAAATGATTTTGTTAAATGTACGTATTACCTTCTGCAACTTATATACTGCCAACATGTGAGCTAAGCCATATATTACTGATGGAAAGTGTCAAAACCCCTTTAGGCCATAGGCTCCATTATTCACAGGGGTTGTCTGTTATTTTTTTGGACAGTCAGCCCTACCCCGATCAGATGTTCAGAGGTGTATCCGGACTGTATACTATAGAGTGTGTGGGGAGAGAAGCAGATAGCTCTGTTTCCTGTATTTAGGCCGGGCTCTGGTACTGTAGCTCAGCTCCCATCGAAGTCAATATACAGAGTACTTTCTGCTTTTGGTTCAGTGCACTGTATAGTACACCTATAGACCTCGGAACAGCTGGAAGATGCAGGGACCCGCTCTTAGGCCTCCCACAATCAGATATCCTAAGGAGAAGCCATCATTTTAAAAAACATGGTCAACTTCTTTAAGATTCTATTGAAAAGTTGTAATAAAACCATGATAAAAGCCCATTGTACCTCCTTATAGTCAATGTCAGCTGTTCTCAGTGTCTGTCATATGATGAAAAGAAAAATGGAAACAAAAGTGCAGATGTGAACCCAGCCTAAGATACACAGAGGCAGTTAGCCTACATTAGAACAATGTACCACTAGAGGGGGCCCTGGTGGTTTTGTGGTTCTCTAGTACGGATCACAGAACTCCAAGTCACAAGAGGGCAATATATCGTAACGGATCTCATTTAATCAAGTACCAAAGCAAATAACATCATTTGGACCATCTGATGGTACCAGCCACAGAATCCCCATGAGAATGGCAACGATAGGATCCCCATAACTTACCAAGAAGTTATAGGGTTCCCAAAGCAATGACAGTCACAAGACACCCACAACAATTCTGTCAACAGTAACTGCCCAGTTGCCAAAAAAATAGCCAAAGCTGAGTTACATTTGCCATGATTTTGGTGCATCCTAAGTGACTACTGAGGCCCAATCACAGGCCACAGTGGTGACTCAGGGAAGCATGATGTCAACCAGGAGACCATAAGAGGACACTAAGCGACACCAGGAGAGGTGACATAAGGTGATTATAATGGTTTATTATGTTGCTGCACCTCTCCTGGGCCTCCTATTAAGTATCCATTATAGCTAGTTCGGTTTGTTTACATGCAATTCTGCCAGGAGTAACTGTATAAGAGCAAACAGTTAACTGAAAAAAGTCCAAGTGACCATCACAAAGGAGAAGGACCAGAAGATGAAAGGATCACTATGCTACTCCAAAGGTCTTCAAACACACACTTTATTAGGATTTTAAACACACAACGCTTAAGACAGCTGTTCGGGGGAATACCCCTTTATCAAGTGGATGACAAAATACACACGAGTACCCTATTGATACAAGACATAAAAACCAATAATAATAATCAAGTTTTCCAAACCAATCTTGTTTGGGTCCCAATAGACCCACAAAGAAAGTCAACAATACAAAGATACAAATAAAAACAATATATATATATATATATATATATATATTTTTTTTTTTTTTTTCAATCAGAGTGTAATACAAATGTCTTAAAATTGTACTAGCTTTAACTTGTATAAAAAATAACACCATAAATGCTACAAGGCATGTAGGATCATCATATTATTATCTTCTCACATAATCTCTGGTTGAAAGACCAAAAAAAAATCTTAAGGGCATGTCTGGCTGAGAGGCTCATGACCCTGTAAAGTTTAGGCTGAAGGACTCATAAACCTATAGAGATGTCTCTCTTGATATATTTAAAAAGCACTGCAGACCAGTGGGTCTTACCTTCCAGGTTGTCACAAGGCAGGCGTCCTGCAGGGGCTCTAGAGTGTGGCTATGCGTTGAACAATTGTGAGACTAACTTGTGTATTTACCTTTAAACGCTATTATTGCGCGCAAAAGATTGACTCCTATTGCGCATGTGTGTGGCCCGTTACGCTTGAAAAAGATCATATTGCTACCAGAATGGTATAGGGATGCCTTCCGAGGTGCTGTGCACTTATAATAATGCCAGAATTTATATACTTTAATGTGTGGGAGCAGATCCCTCCCGGCTGGGTCTGCAAGGAACATTTGCGCATGCTCACCTACGTCGGCAACTGCCTCGGAGATTTCCGCTCTGGATGTTCGCATGTGCAGTGTGATTCTACTTCCTGGCGCCGCCTTGTGTGTGGCTGCCTGATACAGTGCTCCAAGCTGGGAGAAACATTTATCTTTCCTTTTTCACTCTTTTTCTCTGTATCTTCAAGAATCCTGTAACCAAGCAAACTAGCACTATGAATTAGCAACTATAAAGCGAATGGAAGATTCTGTGGAGTATTTTGTTCCTTTTGTTTCTCTTGTTAAGCATGGACAATGACTCAAGACCTGGAGATCTGCACATGTGCCTGTTACCATCCCCCCAGGAGCTAAGGACAGCATGAACACCATGTGGCATGGAGGAGAAACCTATATGGATGTGTGGACTTCTTCGTTCAAGGAGATGATTTTTGGAGTCTATTGCTGATGTGTGAAGATGCCTACAGCTGACTGGTATTTCTTTCTTTTACAGTGGACACGTGGGACTCTGCTACAACCTGGGAACCTACCATCACCCACCTACCCATGTGTTTATGGAAGCTTGGCAAGAGAGCAGCACCCTGCCTACCTGGATGGCTTCAGACCTCTCTGGGCAGTAGAACACAGTGGTAAGAAGAAAGGAAGAGGAGGAGGGCTTGTGATGAAGGACATTTGGGGCATTTTTTTGTCGTTAATGGACAATAGCGCTGATGCAAGATACCGAACTATCAGCTGTGAGCAGGAGATCTCACTACCTACCAAAGGAACTGCCACATGTTATCATGATAGCTGCATATGTCCCCCACCTCTGCAAAAAAACATTTTTTTTTGCCTGTTATATCTACATGCTGTGACCCCCCTCCTCGTGTCCTCCAACCACGGTCGGGCTGTATTATTAACATCACTTCACACAGATAACTAAATGATCCTGCAGTGTGTCTGTGTTTCTTTCTTTTTAGTTGCTCTGATTCCTAGGATTTCTCTATCTGCCCTGGGCTTGTATGTGTTTCTCTCTTGTTATATACTACTGTACCATCTATGAAACTGTATCACTGAAAATTTCCCCATTGTGGGACTATTAAAGGATTATCTTATCTTATGTTAATACAGGAGCCGAATCTAAATTGATGAATACAGGTAAAAAAAGTTGAATATATGCGTCATGGTAATAGGTAGACAAGATGATAAAATGATAAAAAAGAGGAAACGGCATATACCAATACATAGTCCAACATTAATTCATGCTTGTACTTATCTAAGAATAAATGAACTACCTACTATATAGGATGTTATAATCAAACTACAAAAAGAGGCCCTGATAGATAGTAAGAATGGACCTATTTACAACAGAGACATTTGGGACCCGAATTAGAATTAATAATTTAACAATAATAATAATATAATTTAACCCCTTAAGGACCAGGCCATTTTTTGGTTTCGCATTTTCGTTTTTCCCTCCTCACATTTCAAGAGCCATAACTTTTTCATTTTTCAGTTCACAGAGTCACATGATGGCTTATTGTTTGCGGGACAAATTGTACTTTGTAATGGCACCATTCAATATGCTGTGCAATGTACTGGGAAGCTGGAAAAAAATTCAGAATGAGGTGCAATTGGAGAAACAATGCATTTGCGCCATTTTCTTATGGGTTTAATTTTTACAGCGTTCACTGTTTGGTACAAATGACATGTTACCTGTGTTCTACGTGTCAGTACGAACGCGGTGATACCAAATTTATATAGTATTTGAAATGTTTTGATACTTTTAAAAAAATGATAAACTTTGCAAAATAGAAAAAAAAAATTTGTGTCATCATGTTCTAACACCTGTAACTTTTTCATATTTCCATGTATGGATCTGGTTGTGGTGTCTTTTTATGCGGGACAAGATGACGTTTCTATTGATACCATTTGGGGAAAGATCTGATGGTTTGATCACTTTTTATTCAATTTTTTATAGGAGGCAAAGTGTTGAAAAAAACGCTTTTTGGCTGTTTTTATTTTTTTTGCCGCTACGCCGTTCGCAGTACGGGATAAATGTTTTAATATTCTAATAGTTTGGGCATTTTGGAGCGCGGGGATACCTAATATGTTTATGTTTAATGTTCTTTAATTACTTTTATAGCTAATCTAGGGAAAGGGGGGTGATTTGAACTTTTATATATTTTTTATTTTTTTAATACTTTTAAAAACTTTTTTTTTTCTTCTGTTACATTTATGATCAGACCCCTTAGGTACCTTGAAACCTAGGGGGTCTGATCGCTCATACTATTCACTGCAATACTACAGTATTGCAGTGAATAGCAAAATCGCAGCACTTCTATTAGACGATGCCTCTGGCCTCTGGCATCGTCTAATAGATCTAGTGCAGAGACAAGCCTGGAAGCCTTCAATAGGCTTCCGGCTGTCATAGCAACCGATCACCGCCTTCATGTGACGTTCAGGAGGGCGGCGATCGGCAAAACATGGCGGCGCCCGTGCTGCCGGCGCCGTTTACACACTGCGGTCACGTTTGACCGCAGTGTGTAAAGGGTTAACAGCAGCGATCGGCTCGGGCACCGACCGCTGCTGTTATTGGCAGGTCCTGGCTGTATGATACAGCCGGCATCTGCCGTGTATGGAGCGAGCTCAGCGTGTGAGCTCGCTCCATACATCCCCATGCGACCCATGACGTACAGTTACGTCAAGGGTCACTAAGGGGTTAATATGACACGTCCTCAAGCGCTCCATTAAGACCGTCTGGGTATAGCGTATTACATTTATAAATCCAGTACATCTCTTTTTTTCGCAATGTTTCGAACCTATTTGGAATATTAACAGGAATCTGTTCCAATGGGGTTACCTTATAGCATGAAAAATTGCAATCATGTCTGAGCTTTGTGTGTCGGGAAACACTATGTTTCTCACATCCATTTGTCACGTTTGATCTATACTTTTTAATCCTGTCCCGTAGGGTCATGGTTGTACGTCCTACATATTGCATGCCGCAGGGGCAGGTTAGGACATAGACAACATAAGTGGATGAGCAATCCAATCTGGTTTTAATGGAAAAAATTTCATTAATAGATGTACTGATAAGCACGTTTTGGTGATATGTTACATTTGAACAACATTTACATTTTGAATGTCCGCATTTGTAACTCCCTCCCTCCTTGTTAAAAGTTGTGCCCTCCATTTTGGTGTGCTGTCTTAATCTGCTGGGGGCAATGATACTTTTCATTGTTTGTGCCCTCCTGTAAGTGATCATTGTTTTTTTGGGGAGAGCTTTCTTTAAGTGCTGATCGTTGACCAATATGTGCCAATGTTTTTCTAAAATTTTACGACTGGAATAGTGTGCAACATTAAGTGATAATAAAATTATGTTTAAAATCGCTACTTGGTCTTGGGGTCTTATTTGAGGTCAGGCACTCTTTTTGGGTGAGTTCACCCGCTATAAACTTCTTTTGGTTTTCAGGCATAGATCTGTCACTGATCGAATAGCCATGTACAGCCTCTATCCCCTTTTTATGTTCGATACTACTATAAAGGGCCGTTACGTCTAAAGTTGCCCAATGGAAATCCGTTTCCCACTCCATTGTCAGTAACATATCAAGTAGAGTTACTGAGTCCTTAAGATAAGAGGGAAGGCCAAAAACATATAGTTGCAATAAAAGATCTATATAGTGGGATAGATTCCTCGTTATTGAGTTAATCCCTGAAATAATAGGGCGGCCTGTTTTTTTTTTTTTGATCCTTATGGATCTTTGGCAGAAGGTAATAAAGGGCTGCAGTAGGAGTTTCTACTAGTAAATATTCTTTTTCTTCTTTTGTCAGAATACCATCCCAAGGTGTTTGATAAGTGGATTGCTCGGTACATTTACATTACAAAGGAGGTCCCGGAATACTGAATTACAAATATGGCAGATATATGCAGGTATCCACTACATTCTAGAATCTACCATGTAGGCATGACATAGGAAAAGACCAATGTACGGAAAACTGCTTGTTGTCTGTGCATAATATCCCATCTGTAACCAAACAGCCAGAAGACCATACACGTTCATAGAAGACTTTTTTTTTATATTGTAAACTGTGAGATGTTCAGTCCTTCCACTTTACAGACATGTGTGAGACTATGAGGAGAATCAGCCCCTCCCATCTGTACCTGTCTTTCCATCTTGGTGCTAGGGATGTACTTTCCCAGTAACAAAGCAGTCAACTGTCAATTATCTAGAAGAGAGACACCTAGTGGAAGGAACTTTACAGCAACATGTTTAATTAAAAGTGCATTACATGTTATTCTAGAATCACATGCTTTATGGATTGAGACTAAGTTGTCTGAATAGTCAGTGACCATTTAACTTATCTCTAAACTGGATCCGGGCTAGAATTTATCATAGAGAAAAGTCAAATCTATATTGCTAGCAAAACCCTTGCAATTCACAACATGACCACTGGGTGGATGCATGTGGACACATGTAGGATAGGTAGCATAGCACTCTGTGATGGCATATCACTTATGATATTGCTGTTTATTTTATGACACACATATCAGGACATGTCCAGCCAAGAGGAAAGGTAAGGCAGGACAAACCACTGCAGATTCACTATTGCATTATCATATGTACCATAATATTTCATAAATGTCTCATGTGGGCACCGAGCATAACTGTTATTGCAGTAGTCATAATACTTTTAACACAGCTTTTCTGGGTATCTGAATGACATACTGAGATGTATCCCTATATATCACTTAGGTAGCATTCAGGAGCCTGGGAAAGTTGTGTAATCCTCCCCACAGACAGCATGGTAAGATTTCAGACATGAGCAGTAGTGCTCTCTTGCTTTCTCTCTGATCTGCTTTTTCCCTCTAGGTGAACTATGCTACTTTGGACTTGTGCGGTTACCTCTTACAAGAAGATGGATGCCGTCAAATCACAGAGAATGAGTAATTCGCCCCTGTTTGACCCAGTTTATTTTCATGGAGGGGGAACTACGGCAATAAATTTTCAATAGAGTTTGTAAGGCGAAAAAAGCAAAGAAGGAAAAAAGATTGTACTCTGGACCAAAAAATGGAAAATACACTGTACAGGCAAATTTGCTGGATTGTAAGGTTATATGGGCAGTAGATTAGGAACTTTAAGAGATTATGTATGGACACCATAGACCTAGAAAATACTGCTTATACACTAAGACTGAGGCCCCACGTTGAGGATAAGCTGATTTTTTGTTGCAGATTTTGCTGTTTCGTTGTTTTTTGTTTTGTTTTTTTTAATGAGCCAAAGCCAGGAGTGAGGTTAGCACCAGAGGCGAAGAGGGGTCCAGAACTGAGGAATGATAAGTAAATGCAGTCTGGTATGGGGTCTAAATGTTTAATGTTTCTTTGCTTTGGTCTAGGGTTTGTACTAATTTTGGAGCCTGGTCTGAGGTCTGAATATATTTAGGGGTCTGTATTCATTTATTTTTATTTATTACTAGCATCTGCCCCTGACTTCGTTTACAGGTTGGCCATGGTGCTGAGCCGCGGAGAGGCAACCCTTCTCCTGTGCTCCCCCTGCCTTGCGTGGCCGCCCCCCATTGAACCCCCCAAAGTGGGTCCTGCGCACCATCCTCCCGCACGCTACCCAGGGACACAAATGCTTTGCCCGAGCAGTTTCCCCGCTGGGCCGCAACCAAGGGCGCCACTCCCATCCATGCACAGCAGCTGTACCCGTCCGCGGCACGTAACAACGCACCCCGTCAGTGCTATACATACAAACTCCAACGGGCGGCCCCTATTAACGGGCATCTGATTTTTTCTGCCATTGGTTGAAATCTAAGATTAGGCGGTCTCGTCTGTGGTCTGTATTAATTTAGGGTCTTATCTAATCTAGGCTCTGTATTTATTTAGGATTTTGATTTGGTCTGCATTAATTTTGGGGTCTGGTTTAGGGTTTAATGCCTCCACTGCTTCCATCATATATTTTCTACTTATGTGGCTGATAGATTTTTGTTTTTCAAATAAATTCATGGATGATTCTACTTAAGAAGGACGTTCTACATTATTAAGCAGGACTCAGATTTCAAACAATATAGGAAAGATAGAGGATCTGTCTGCTGCCAAAAAGCATCAAATAGTGCACTGCCTTGGACAAGGTAAAAAAAACATTAGATATTTCACAAAAACTTAAGAGTGACCATCGTACTGCGAAGAAATTTGTGTCTGATTCAGAGTACAGATGAGTTTGTGCAGATAAAGGTTTACTATAAAAGGTTTCTGCAAGACAAATTCATTGGAATCAAGAGAACAGCTGCTAAAATCCTATGCAAATGTATTTGAAGCTTCTGGTGCTCCTGGAGTCCAACAAACTTCAAGGTGTAGGATCCTCCAAACAATGGTTTGCAGTTGTGCAGAAACCTAGTATTCAGCTACAAAGTGAAGGGGCTTGGAAATCTGTCCTGCAATGAACAAGGTTGAGGCATCTGCTGAAGCCAGTTATCTTACAGCCAGACAAAGGACTGTGAAGAACAGTGACGCACAGATGTTTCTATGTTATTTGCTGCATGGTTTATTTTTTAGTTTATTTTTTTCTGAAGCAGATTTAGTGCCCAAGTCCATGAACTATCAGCTTCGCACTGATCTCTCTGGTTATGGAAGAGCTGGAAGAGGAAGCTAAGAGCAATCCGCCTTAGACTGACTGACTGCATTCAGCTTTTCATCACAACAGGATAGTACTGGAGCTCGGGGTGATTCAATTAAAGGAGCAGATGAATGTCATAGAGGGCAGTGTATATCTCATGACCCCTTTATGAGTCAGAACGGAGAGCTCTGCTCCTGTCATAGAGGATTATCTAAACTAGACACTATTGGGCCAAACCATCACCTAAGAGCAGCACTGGGTTGAACTAGTCTCTCTATGTAAACTAGAATATTGTCGTCTGCTGACAGCAAGCAGTGATTTTGTATACTTAGTAGAATTATAAGACCAAATATATACGTTATATAATCGTCTTGATATACACTGCTTAGGCTTATTGACGTAAAACCAGAAAATCCTGTTTATGTGATATTTATTACATAGGTGGCTTCAACTCTGCTGCAGCTAATTCGGAGCCTGTGCTCGGACCACAGTGAATATTTATTGGAGTCTGTGTGACTGCTGCCTCTCTCTCATCTCATATATCCATTTATTATCCTCCCTGATAATGCCAAGCTTTGTGTTCTGCTATTGTCAGTTATAATTCTGTCAGTAACTCAATTCCTGGTGTCTCAAACAACTCATCGGCTCTCTGGGAGGAGATCTTCTGCTCATGGAATTTCAGCCCTCGGGAAAATTCGCCAGTTTTCTCCCCTTTATCTTGAAATAAAAACTTGCTTTTTCTTCACGATTCAACAGTTATGAAGTTTCGGGGATAATTTTCATTGTGACTTAGTAGCTTAGAGTGATACAGTAAGTTTATATATCCGCTATAGGGATAAAGGCAAAAATTAGAATTTGGGTCATTCTAGATATATATATATGGTAAATAATAATAATAATAATAATAATAATAATAATAATATTTTTTTTTATTGCATATGATTATTATTGCTATTTATTGCTTATTTATTTATATTATCATGCATAATATTATTCATATATACTTTATACATTAGTCTTATTCGTATTCATCATATTTTATGATTTTTCATAATTTTATTATGACTACATGAATAGCATTACTTATTGCTTATAGGAGTGTATAAAAATTAATATTTAGTATTTTATTAATTAGCTATTTTTAATATTATTATGAAAAGTAGCATTACTTATTATTTATTATTAAATATGTTACTATTATACATAATATTAATTAGATATAATAATAATATTAATAATAACAGTAATTATTATTATCATTATTATTAGCAGTAGTGGAAATACTAGTAGTAAATACATATTTCAGGAATATATATATATATATATATATATTATTATTATTATATATAATATAATTTATTATTATTATATATATATTAAACAAAATCATAAATTAAAAATAACAATAATAGATTCAATTATAATGATATTAAGGAAAATACAGAAGACAGAGTATTTGTAATTGCGGAAGAAAATATAGGGCATCCCATAGTTTACCTACTCTAACTGTAGAGAATCCTTTCTTATATTAGATGTCTAGCTTATACCCCGGTCCTATGCACTATTGCTTTGTATTTATTTACACGTATATGTATACTTTCCCATTTTTACCTCTTTTTAGCATAAAGATGGCTTCTGTAACCCCTCGAAGATCTGCTGTTAGTATCTGGGTGGATGAATGTGGCCACGTCTTTGTTGGGTTGTATGATGGTCATGGTCCACTAACATGGCAGCTGCTTTTACTGATCACTATAAAGCGTTCTTCCACTAAAGACGCTTATTTGCTATAATGTCTGATTGTTGGGGGTCCGACTGCTGCGACCACCAATTGACCACAAGAATGGGGCTTCAGTGACCCTCAGGATGAACTGAGTGATGCTCACACATGTCTGTTGTACTCACTCATCTCTATACTCCGCTTGCCCCCTACTCTATATGACGGGGGGTTATTCTTTACTATGACCAAGGTGTAGACTAGCAAAAAATGATTTCCGGGGTGAAGCAAAAATGTATCCTGGACCCGAGTGCAAGATCTGCACCGGACCCCCACTCACCATGTGCTATTTATTTCTAGTATCCTCATCTTTGGGGAGGGTCTTTTGGGCCAATGTGAGTCTATGACTTCTGTTCCCCCTAGGTTACAGTATTACCCCTATTTTCTAAGAATTAACCCTTCATGGCCTCCACTCCATCATACCCATATAGCTGTATACTGTACAGTATATACAGTATACCCTCATATTTCCATATCTATAGTATAGTTACCTTGGAATAGGCCGGAGGGGGGTAATATACAGTAAACATCTCTATCCCGACGTCCTCTGGGATCGCCGCTCTACGGGCCTGTGTTGCTATGGCAATATCCAATATTTTATAACCTTATATGCCCAGACTTATTAAAGACTAAGCTGTGTTTCTATGGTAACATCATATAATGTTATAACATCGGGTCTGTCAGCAGCCAATAAATGTCTCCTTTTATTACATTACTGTATAGTTTGCATATAGGGATATATCATGTCTAACTTACACTGTCACTATACGCCATTCTGTATACAATGTACAGTATTCATTGTCATAGAAGTGATGTGAGAGCTAGAAATGCAGAAGGTTTAAATTACACAGACACATATACCACACCATGCAAAAGTTTTAGGCAGGTGCGGAGGAAATGCTGCAAAGTAAGAATTCCTTCAGAAATAGAAGGGTTAATAGTTTATTTTTGTCAATTAACAGAATGAACTGAATGAAGAAAAAAAGTAATCTAAATCTCTCGGTACTTGAAGACAGGTTTTGAAGAATCTCAGAAGGGAGGTTGTTCCCACCATCTTGGAGAACTAAGCTCAAATCTTAGTTCTGGATGTCATCTTATTCCAGTCCTTCTGTCTCTTTATGCAATCCCAGACAGACTGGACGATGTTGAGATCAGGGCTGTATGTGTGGGGGCCATATTATCGCTTCCAGGACCCCTCCTCCTCCAAAGGTCACACCAAATATTGATGGGGTTTACATTTGTCTTTTCTTCCTTTACAGCATTTTTTTACATCCATGCCTAAAACTTTTGCACAACATGGTGTATTCGCACTATTTAACGTAATCTACAACGGCTTTGATTAATATGGTAGCAGCATGGTGGCCCAGTGGTTAGCACTGATACCTTGCAGCGATGGAGTGCTAGGTCTTAGGAGTTAGTATGTTCTCCCCGTGTTTTCATGGGTTTCCACCAGGTACTCCTGTTTCCTGTCACACTCCAAAGACATAGATTATGTGTTACAATATCTCTATAAAAGCACTGCAGAATATAATGGAGGTATAAAAGTAAGAAAAATAAATAAATAAAAATAATAATAATCATAATCAATCCTTCTGCTAGTATATACGGCTTCTCAGGACGGATACACTGTCTCCCTGAGATGACCTCCGTATAAGTGTAAGGAGAATTCTAAGCTATCTTTACTTCACTGAGAATTCTGAACTTTCAAGAATCCTTCTGACAGAACTTGGAATACAGGTCCATACCCTCAGGGTGAATTCACAAATGGAAGTATAGAATTGATTTTCATGTGTGAATATTCCCTAATACCATGAGTGGGTGAAAATCTGGCCCATGTGAATTCACTCTTAGGAACCATAGACTTCTATGGGACGTCATGACTTCACCTGGAGACATTCATAGGTTTATTCTTTCAGATTCTCTATAAATTGCTTCTAGAACCAAGTAACTCCCTGATACTTTCTTGGTCCTGACTGAAGCCCCAGATCTGCTGTTCCGCTCTGTGTGCTCCCCAAGTTTCCTGTGGTATCCTTCTTGTCTGCTATCAGCCCTTCTCTGGTTCTGTTGTATCCTACTAGTCTGCTGGATATGCCGGCTTCACCTCTAGACCACCAGCTCACTTAAAAGCCGAGGTGCAATACCAGACCCAGCCTATGGGTAGAAGTGGTGCTGTTTCTAGAAAACAGAAATTCTGTAGTTGATATACAGTATATTATGAAGTAAAATGGGTCAGACTTGCAGGCTATTTTTCTGGCATAAAAGGCATAAAAAAGGCACAAGTGAGGTTTTTTTTTGTTTTTTACACCATCTGTGTCACTTTCATTGAAGGGGGTGTGATGTGAGAATTGTGCTAGATTTATTATTATTTGCATCACCTAAATGATCCCTAAAATCTACACCAGTTACAAGATTTCAGAGCAGGTACACGGTCTCGGCGGAGGGTACACAAGTTATGAAGAGACATAAATGAGGCAGACCACCTGCTGGTGCAGGGGATATGAAGACTGGCAGTGACTACTCCAGTCTTCATAAAACATCAACATTGAACCCATTGCACTGGAGTACAGAGAATAAAATAGGTCGCTCATTATCTTATTGGGCTTTGTTACCAACGCCTATATTGTAATAACAGAATGCGACCAACCAAATCTAACCATCCCCTCCCTGGACTCCATAGCACCCTTTCTCCTTGAGAAATATTAGTAGCCATCTTGAAGTCCAGTAGAGCCCAGTGACTAGTAGGAGAGCCCATATGGTGACATGTAATATTACAATATGGGTGACTATCCAATACGCACCAACTTTCGGACAACAAGAGAACCTCAAGTTTTGACATTACTAACAGGTCTGTCTTGGGGCTGTCCTGAAGAAGTTCATTCTTTCTCACCAAGAGCCCCGATCCCACAGACTCGCATCTCTTCACGAGCCACCGATCGCTTTCAAGTCATAATTTTATCTTTCTATTTTCATTTCAGCCTAGAAAGAATCTGTCCTTTCTCGGAGGGCACGCAGTGTGACTCTTTAATTGGCTGCTTGGATAACAGTAATTTCAGGGGTAATCTTTAATAATTTGCAGTTTCGTAGGCATCCAGGGGAAACAAAGTCTTTTGTCTCTACTTGGCCCTGGCACATACCAGGGAGGCTATCATTTTACAGGCTCCTAATACCTTCCAGGATTTGGACTATAGTATGGGATGACATATTTGCTCATTTGTTACAAATGCAATTTTTTTTAGTATTGAATTGCATTTTCTATTACCAGTATCATTGCTCTTTTCTTGTTCTTTACATTTCTATGACCATATTGAAAATTCTGTAATATATTCCTTCATGTAATGCGGTCTGCAAGGTTTTGTATGAGGACAGACCATGTGATTGGTTGGGATCTGATCTAGTAATCCTAAAGGATCTTTGACAAAATGGCACTCCGTGTGGCTGTGTAGCATACTGCAGCTCAGCTCAATTGAAGTCAATTTTAATACTAAATTTCAAAACCCAATGATTCCTGGGAGCTGAGATTTAGGGTGATGGAGGTTAAAGGGGTTTTATGATCCCACAGGATCTGTCAGGGTCCAACATCCAGACTCTTCCCAGATCAGCTATTGCAGCAGCCTTCTCATGCTCCCCATCTGCATAATAGTAAATGGGGAGCATGTGGAGGTCCCCAGCTATGTAGTGGGTGAACTGTTGTGCTGCTTCTTTTACTAGAATTTGAGCGGCTCAGCAGCCTTGTCCCCTGCATAGCGTTGGTTCTGGAGAACTAGAGCGGCAATCCTGTAACTTGAACACTGGTGCTGCACATGTTGGCCATCCAATAGTAGTTTTGGGAACCCAGAGAGTGCTGCACAGCTGATCTGTGTGGGGTCTGAAAACCCCTTTAATTACCATTAAGCCTTATCTCAGCTGAAGTTGAACTTCAATTGAGCTGAGCTGCAGTACGCTACACAACCACACGGAGTGCAATTTTATCACAGATCCTTCGGGATTACTAGGGATCAGATGCCAACCAATCACATAGTCTGTCCTAATAAAAAACCTTGCAAACCACATCATGAAAAAAGTATCCCGTGGATAGGTCATATGTATGAAAACTTCACTTTGGGCCCCCCTCTAAGGTGTTCACTAGAGAGAATTTCTTCACATGTTCCATATTTTAGTGTAGAGGCTCCTGTCAAGTTTTTGGTTTTCGAGTGAATGCTTAAAAGGAGATGCTCATGTAGTTAAATCTGTCAAGGGGTTGGCCAAGAATTTTTTTGTTAGTGGCCTATCCTTAGGATAGGCCTCCAATATCTGAACATTGTGGGTCAACGGGCGGCCCTGCCAATCTTTAACTGAGTAACTATCCTAAGGATAGGTCATCAATTTAAAGCCTGGAAAACCCCTTAGTAGTAGGGCTCTGTAGCCTCTTAGTTATGCCCATGCATAAGGATTGAGACAACTGTTGTTGTCTGCCATTGTGCTGATACAAGTCGGACGTCACAAACACATAATACAGACATGTGTCGTCTAACTTCTCAGTATGGGTTCATCTCTATGTTCTGTAAACACCACAAAACTAAATAAACCAGACAGAAAATAAGCTCTAAATCCCCTCAAAGATGATGCTAAATATTCGGGGGAATGCAGTTCATCCTCCGGTCTATTAATGTCTACAAAAAGGCCTAAATTTGTCTCCTGAAAGCACCAACATGTGACATCCACATAACCTCAAACATCTTAATCCCGTCTAGCTGACGTTTCTAGAAATTATTAGTTTGTAGATATTTGATAAAGTTGAGTCTTTTTTGATGCTTAAAATTGTTGCGTGATGTTGGAGCGGTCACAGGGGGTAAAGGTGGACGGGCTTTATTAAAGCAAAAGCCTTCTTGACATTGACAAGATTTTTCCATTATACCTCCTAAAACTAGTAAAAATAGAGAGCTTATTCAGAAAACTAGAGATGAGCGAGGCTCACGAGAACTGTGTCACGGAATATTTGTCGTTTCGCTTGTCTGTGTAGATTCGGTCCAAACAAGAAAACTGGAACTGCTGAGCATAATAAGCAGAGATCTAGTGGTCAACTGGGCGTGCCAATGTCATGATACTTACATCTAAGCATCATGACATCAGTGTACCCCATGTGACTGCTAAGGCCCAATCATAGGAGGACGCTGAGGGTTTTCGGATGGCATGATGGAGCCCAAGAGAAGACTGTTTGTTATATTTACTCACCTAGGCCTCTGCTTATTATTCTATGGGATCTGTAGCAACTCCAGACTAGTGGTTTGTGTGAGGTGAACCTCAAATCATTCAGGTTTTTTGTGATGCTGGAGCCAAAATTAACTTTTAATCGTAACCAAAGTACTTTATGCGCATCACTACAGGTCTACTGCTACTCTGTACATGTCCTGCATAGACCTGGCATGTGTGGTTTGAGAGATGATGGCTAGGGAGCAAATCCTCCTGTACTTACCGTGTGCAATGTGTGGCAGCTAGTCTCCACCTGCAGGCTCAGAGAAAACTGCAAAGTACAGATAACTCATGCAGCATGCATAGTATAGCATAGTCAAAGACAAGGTGGGCACAATATGAATTTTTCAATAACATACAAGCCTACAGATGATGTATGGTATTGTATATAGCAGCATACACTGGAACCCTCGGTAGTGAGTATACGTCAAGAAATCCATCAACACTTCCCTTAGACTACCCACAAATATAATGTGAACAGAGCCTAATGTCCATACACCATTACTGAACACTCAGTTATCCATATATATATATATATATATATATATATATATATATACACATATATACACATGCTCAGCTTGACTGAGAGCAAGAGGACAAGGTGAAGAAAACCCAAGACAGAACCACACATGGACACCTGTTGCCCAGGAGGGTTGGAGTTCCACCTGTCAGTCTCACCCAGAGAACCTTTTGACAATAAAACCCCAAAACCTAGTCTCCAGTATATCTGATGTAAGGCTCAATGCACATATCAAAGAGTGCCATCCAAATGGTCATCCAATGGTCCGTTCTGTTCAGATGAAAACAGACTAGGTCGTATTTTGCTCTGTGTGATTGGACCAGAATGGATCCCCCATAGAAGTGAGTGTATCGTAGATGTAAAGAACGCTAAAAAACTACTTCAACCATGAAAAATGTTAGACTCCATGCACACGATCGAGTGTGCACCCAAGGTGGGGCCCATTTTGCAGCGGAATGCTCTCAAATCAACCAAGTCCTGTGCATGGAGTCATTGTTCATGGTTGAAGCAGTTTTTTCGTGTTCTATAAATCATACACTAAACCCTTCATCTCATGTATATTTATATTTTTAACCTCTTTCTCCCACTGACATATAGACTGTATAATTGTAGACTCCCAGTTTTGACCTCCGTTGCTTCTGGTTGGGAAGCCTGTGTTAACACACCATGTTTACTTCTCTATTTTCAGTGTTCTCTAGCATTGCGTTGGTTAATAGTACCCAGTAAAAGGCCAGTTCAATAGGAGGTCAAGTGAGGTCAGTGAATAATCTGAAAAGCCATTGAATAATTGAAAAGCTAATTTAGCGGTCAGTGACATGGCGGCCTGGTAATCGTGCATCACTTCTTTTAATGATATTTTAATTGCCTTCCTCAATGCGATCATCCAGCGCCATCGACCGCCTTTATTAACTGCGCATCAGTCCATTGATTAAACATTGTATGTGGGGGGCAATAACCGTCACCAATACTGTACTGGGACACCCAAGCCGTCCTGACACTGAATTGTCAGTCCCAAAGGGGGTCGGGGGGTTTTAATGACAATGACATGTTAAAAAGGTTAAATGCAGACGACGGCAAGAAATTCAATTTATATAAACACATTCTTAAAATAATATATTGTGGATGTGACATTATTATTAAACCCTAAAGCCCACTGTACAAATCCATTGCCCTGCATAATTCTATCTATCTATCTATCTATCTATCTATCTATCTATCTATCTATCTATCACCTATTTATCTATCTATCTATCTATCTATCTATCTATCACCTATCTATCTATCTATCTATCTATTTATCTATCTATATCTATCTATCATCTATCTATCTATCTGTCTGTCTGTCTGTCTGTCTGTCTATCTATCTATCATCTATCTATCATCTATCTATTATCTATCTATCTATCTCCTATCTGTCATCTATCTCCTATCTCTATCTATCTATCTATCTATCTACCTATCTATCTCCTATCATCTATCTCCTATCTCTATCTATCTATCTGTCTGTCTATCTATCTATCTATCATCTATCTCCTATCTATCTATCTATCTATCTATCTATCTATCATTTCATAACTACACACAGTAGCTATGTATTAATATTTATCTATATATCTATCTGTAATCTTTTTAATTTCCATAGATTTCTAAGACATATCTACAGAATCTATCTATCTCCTATCTATCATCTATCTCCTATCTATCTATCTATCTATCTATCTATCTATCTATCTATCTATCTATCTATCTATCTATCAAAACAACACAATGGGTTCGCTTATCAGGGCTTGTGTGCCAGAAAACTGAAAAAAGTTGAACATTTTGTGCCTTTGCAACTTTTTTCTTTCTTCAAAGCTGGCATAGTGGTGGGTTTGCTAGGGTGGTGTCATTGATGGCAGCAGATTTATCATCTTTTACACCAGATTTCTGGCATGAAATATGTTGTGTAGTGTAGGACTGGCCCATATAGTCCCAAAAGATCCTTCAGAGAGGGTAGACCCTAACACAATGTGGTCTAGCAGAAGACACCCAAATCACACATCTATCTTACTACAAACATCAGGGGAAAATATAAAGCTTACGTTAGGTTCACACGTGCGTTCGGGTTTCCATCCTTCAAATCCGCATGGGGACACGAAAAACAGAAATCCTGCCTGCTTAAAAAGTGGTTACACGTGGAAACACTCAGGCCTGATAGGCTATAATGGTGTCCACCGGGTTTCAGCACAGTATCCAACGATTTTATACATAAACTGTCCTCCTAATGTGAATCCAACCTGACACTATGATTTCTGCTGCAGATTTACAGCAGATCCGCACAAGAATTATCCATCTTTATATTTGATGGGTATAAATCTTATAAATCTGCAGTGTTTTTTCACAGCAGGGCTAATAATCCACCCAAAAAAAAGTCTAACTAGATCAGGGCAGTTGTTAGCCTATGATCTGGCTTGTTATAAGCTGGCGAGCTGCCATAGTAAATATACTCATGTAGCTGCTTTACTACTGGAAAACAAACAATTCTTCTGATCCACCTTCTGCCAAGTCCAGGGTACCTGAGTCATTGTTCTATTCTTCTGCTATTACCTGTACACATGACAGCTAATACTACACATGATGCCTGTTCAGTTCTGCTACATGTAAGCTCCGCTCTGGCTCAGTTTATTGATGCTCAGGTGACGCTGTCAATAAGTGGCAGATGTGCCGTCCCCAGTGGCAGATGTAAGCCTTTTACGCATTAATTGATTTTTACGCTTTATTAGACAAGTACGGGCAATATCTGGTTTTGAGTCCTGGATTAACACTGACAACTAAACGTTTTATGTTTCCTTCCACAACCAGATTAAATGTGTCATCTCAAAAAACAAAACAAAAATTACAATAACTAATGGTCAAAAGACAGGCAAAGGGGTTATCCCATGTATCCCTGCCATATAAACATTTCAGAAAAGTAGGGTTTTTAGCATAATATATAGTTTTGGTTTTTTTTTTTGCTTGTATGTGGGGAGCGAATTAGTCTTCTTCCCCCTCAGGCAGCTGACAATATAGTCCTTCCTAATTTGCTCTATGTAGCTACAGTGGCTTGCAAAGTATTCATACCCCTTGAACTTTTTCACATTTTGTCACTTTACAACCACAAACTTAAATGTATCTTATTGAGATTTTAATAATAGAGATGAGCGAACACTAAAATGTCCGAGGTTCGAAATCCGAATCGCTGCGTCCCCGTGTCTTCTTTCGGGTGGAATTCACTCTGCCTAGGCATCCGGCCTAGGCAGAACCGACTGGGCATGCACGCGCATGCACGCGCATGCACAGTCGGCTCTGCTCAGGCCCGACACCTGAGCAGAGCCGACTGTGTATGCGCATGCATGCCCGCGCATGCGCAGTCGGTTCTGCCTAGGCCGGATGCCTAGGCAGAGTGAATTCCACCCGGAAGAAGACGCGGGGACGCAGCGAGGAGAAGACTTCAGAAAGGTAAGAGAAGAACGTATAGAAGAATGTATAGCACACATGTTCTGTGAAGGGCTCAGTGGTTTGTTAGAGAACACAAGTGAACAAACAGCATCATGAAGACCAAGGGACTAACCAGACAGGTCAGAGATAAAGTTGTGGGGAAATTTAAAGCAGGGTTAGGTTATAAAAACATATCCCAAGCTTTGAGCACTGTTCAATCCATCATCCAAAAATGGAAAAAGTATTCTGAAACTGAAAACCTACCAAGACATGGCCACCCACCTAAAGTAACAGATCGAACAAGGAGAGCACTGGTCAGAGAAGCAGCCAAGAAAAATCCATATCTCAGGTGGGAGAATCTGTCCACAGGACAACTGTAAGTCGTGCTCTCCACAAATCTTGTCTTTATGGATGAGTGGTAAGAAGAGAACCATTGTTGAAAGAAAGACATAGGAAGTGCCATCTGCAGTTTGCCACAAGCCATATACGGGACACAGCACAGCCAACATGTGGAAGAAGGTGCTCTGGTCACATCAGACCAATGTTGAACTTTTTGGCCTAAATCACTATGTGTGGTGGAAAAGTAACACCGCTCATCACCCTGAATACACCATCCCCACTGTGAAACATGGTAGTGGCAGGATCATGCCATGGGGATGTTTTTCTTCAGTAGGGACAGGGAAGCTGGTCAGAGTTGATGGAAAGATGGATGGAGCTAAAAACAGAGCAATCCTGGACGAAAACCTGTTGGAGGCTGCAAAACACTTGAGACTGGGATGGAGATTCACCTGCCAGCAACACAATGACCCTAAATATACAACCAGAACTCCAGTGGTTTGGATCCAAGAATATTTACATGTTAGAATGGCCCAGTCACAGTCCAGACCTAAATCCCATTGAGCATCTGTGGAAAGACATGAAAATAGCTGTTCATAGAGACTCCCCATCCAATATGGCCAAGCTTTAGTTATTTTTAAAAAAAAAACGGGCAAAATTCTCAGTCTATAGATGTGTAAAGCTGGTAGAGACAGACCCCAAAAGACTTGCAGCTGTAAATGCAGTGATGGGTGGCTCTACAAAGTATTGGTATAGGGGGATGAATACTTTTGCATATCACACATTTCAGATTTTTATTTGATATAATTTTGAAAACCAGGTATCATTTTCCTTCCACTTCACAATTATCTGCTACTTTGTGTTGGTGATCACTTAAATCTCCATAAAATACATTTACGGGTCTAAGGTGACAAAATATGAAAAATTTGAAGGGGTTTTGCAAGGCACTGTATATGTATCTAGCTGGTTCTGCAACCCCCATAGACTAGAATGGAGAGAATCATAGACATATGACCAGAAGGGGACAGTTTGATGGTTAAAACACTATAGTGAGTGTAATCTGGGAACCATGATACTGTGTAGGACCTGGGAGACATGATACTGTGTGGGACATGGGGGCACTATAGAGTGCGGGGCCTGGGGGGCATTATACTCTGTTGGACCTCAGGGGCACTATAGAGTGTGGGGCCTGGGGGGCATTATACTCTGTTGGACTTCAGGGCCACTATACTGTGTGGAACCTGGGGGTACTTTACTGTGTGGGACCTGGGGGCGCTATACTCTGGGACACATTATAATCTATTGGACCTGGGGGACACTAGACTGTTTGGAACATGGGGTGTACTATACTGCATGGAACCTGAGGTGTACTATAATGTGTGGAACCAGGAGGGTAATATACTCTGTAGGACCAGGAGGGTACTATACTCTGTAGGACCAGGAGGGTACTATACTGTGTGGGACTGGGGGAGGGGGGTACTGTGGTATATGGGATCTGGGGGGCACTATACTGTGTGAAGGCACTTAGGGGACACTACAGTGTGTGGGAACTCCCTTCACGATATCCCCACACAAACACAATATACCCACCTTGCAATACGCTCCCTCTGACCCACACTCCCCCCCCCCGGGAATACCCTGTGTGTGGCCATCTTTGCATTGAACAGTAGACAGATTAGGTGTCCGGGGAACTGTGTTCTCCCAGAGGTGGGACCCCGAGCTATCTGAAATATATGACGTAGATAGGCAATATACATAATTCTTCAGATCGCACAGGGATCAGGGACCTTGAGGTAGAATCTGCTGAGGTGTCAGTGCACGGTATAAGTGCACCTGCTTAAAGGGATTCAAATATTGCATAAGTATTATGTATAGCATGGAGGTATATTTAGCACAGATTTAGGCAAGTATCCCCAGTGAGACTGTAATGATATAGACTCTCACTCTGACCGGGGGATCTGTCCACGGAGATTGATATTGTTATTCCCTGAACTTCCTTGGGAATGAGAGCTGTGCTTGATAGATAGACAAGGATGTGGCTTTAAGAACTCCCAGTCCAGACCTATCATGTCTTAATCTCTCCCAGGCACTGATGGATGCACTTGGGTTGGCTTTTATTAACTCCATCTCTACCAGGACCATACGTAGTGCAAGGCACTGGAAACATTTAACAACTTCCAGACACTTCACTGCAAAATCTTCTCAGATCATTTCCTTTTTAGCCACGTCAGCGCTTACGAATATTCCTATAAGCATTTGCACAATGCAGTTATGTAAGGATATAATAAGCGACCAAACACTAGAGTAGATATTTTGTGGGGCTTGTACTCCCTAGATGTTTTGCAGATTTTTAGTTCCCTAAAAGATCATTCACTGGAATCCAGTTTGATCTAGTGGAACTTATCCTATCCGAGGAATCTAGTAGACGGTAGTAATCACTGCTATTAGCAATGTAGTCGATCTGCAGGTCTACAGGAAACCTATGTGACTGTGCATGCTGTCCATGTGTTGTGTCTACTGGAAAACATTACTAGGTCTAGGCTTCTTCATGTAAGGCCTAGTGTAATGTAAACTATGTGTCTGATATTCTACTGTCCTGCTCCGGGCATGGGTTGGGGTCATATACCAACTCCCAGCCTCGTGAAGTACCAATACTCACAAATGTCCTCTGCCTTCTGCGAATACCTCTGTGTCCCAGGCATTTTAAGGACTCTTTTCCATCTCAACTTGTCTGTGTAATGATGGGAGGCTACTGTTCCTCCGGGACTGGATGTCTATATAGTGGTCATGCATCTGGCTCTGCTCCTCTTGTTCATGTTGGCCAACAAAATGCTTCTCCGACTGGCTTCTGCAGAGCTGCCATCCAGGCCCTGCAGGTCACATGGAGCCCCACCAGATAAGAATGGGCACGCAAATGTTCTGCACACCTGGTTCACACTTCCTGACTAGTTAGGTATCAGGGTAGTTCACGTTGCGGTGAGGAACAAGAATTTGTGCATATCTCCAGGCTGAGGGACAAACAAGGTGCTTCAGCTTTTGCAGGGGGTGCACTGCCCACCACTCCTGTTCCTTAGCTTCCACTTAGTAAGTTCTCCAGAAATAATGCAAGTTCAAGGAATCCACTGATGTCCCAGCATAGGTGATTCTCCTCTCACTGCAAGCAGGACCAGCAGTTCTCCTAAATCGTATTGCCCGACTGCTTTCTGCCTCCTCCAACTCCAACCTCCATGACCAGCAGCTGCAACTTGGAGATTCTCCGTGGCAGGGTGAGAGGAAACTTCCAGTTCTTTTAGACTCTTCCCTACATGATTTAGTTACCAAGTGTGTCCACAACTTCAATTAAGTCATTGTTACACTGAGGGGGAACTGCAGTCAACAGCACCAAAGATGTTATGAATTGATAATTCAACTATGGTTGTTCCAGTTAGGATATGGAGCATAAGCAGTGGCGTAACTACCACCATAGCAGCAGAGGCAGCTGTCACAGGGCCCGGGATATTAGGGGCCCGGTGACAGCTGCTACCGCTGCTATCATTATTCTTGGAGGTCTTTTCGGACCCCCGAGTATAATGATTGGGGCCCCCTGTTGGTGGAATACTTTCCACCAACAGGGGGCCCCGAAGCTGCAGGAACGGCTGACACACAGGAGCTGCAGGTCTGGCTCCTCTCAGCGCTTCAGGACGCTCCCCCTCTCTCCCCCCTCACTTTCTCTGCCTGTCCTCTGCCCACCAATGAGAGGGCTGAGGAGAGCCCAGGAGGCGGGGCTTATCCCTGCCGAGCTCCTGCCGTCCTGCACTCAAGAGGAGACGAAGAAAGGAAGAATGAAAATGAAACTGAAGATACACAGGTACGTACTGGGGTTACTATACTTATTAATATCAGGTACACAGGTACATACTGGGGTTACTTATTAATATCAGGCATTTGGGGTGATTACTTTTGTTTTAGTAACTCCATGTGCCTCATATTAATAGCAGTTAACCCTATCATGTCCCTCACATTAACCCCTGTGTGCCTCACCATAAGAGTTACTGATATGTGAGACATATGGGGGTAATAGTAATGAAGATACTTTATTATTACCTCCATGTCTATCACATATCAGTAACTCTTATGTGAGGTACACAAGGGTTAATGTGAGGGACATGATGGTGTTAACTGCTATTAATATGAGGCACATGGAGTTACTAAATTGTAATGCACATGACCAGATTTTTTTATCCACAATTGTCCTGGTATAGCGGTCAGTGGGTGACGTGACAGTATTTAGTCCTGTAGGGGCCACTATGGGACATAATACTGTGTGCAGTGGCCACTATGGGGGATAATACTGTGTGCTGGGGCCACTATGGGGCATAATACTGTGTGCAGGGACCACTATGGGGCATAATACTGTGTGCAGGGGCCACTATGGGACATAATACTGTGTGCAGGGGCCACTATGGGACATAATACTGTGTGCAGGGGCCACTATGGGACATAATACTGTGTGCAGTGGCCACTATGGGGCATAATACTGTGTGCAGTGGCCACTATGGGGCATAATACTGTGTGCAGGGGCCACTATGGGGCATAATACTGTGTGCAGGGTCCACTATTGGTCATAATAGAGCGCGCAGGAATGCGTAGGAGGGACTCGGTCGAGATCTTCGGTGTCGGGGGGGGGGCCATGTCAAAAGTTCGCCACGGGGCCCCGCCATTCCTAGTTACGCTACTGAGCATAAGTTTAGTGCACCGTACCCACATTGCGTCAGTTTTGATTCACCAACATCAGACATATCATTGTAAATGAACTGGCCGTAGACTGCACAGGTCAGGACAAGTTGATGTAAAATGTAACTGTCCATTCTATAGTTTATGGCCTGATCTATTTTTTTGGCTATTCTGGATTGAACTTGATAGATATTTGTCTTTTTTCAAACCGTACTAACTACCATATATACTCGAGTATAAGCCGACCCCCCCTAATTTTACCACAAAAAACTGGGAAAACTTATTGACTTGAGTATAAACCTAGGGGGGAAATGTAGCAGCTACTGGAAAATTTCAAAAATTAAAATGGTTTTTGGGAGCAGTAGTTGCTGGGTGCTGGGGAAGGGGAGGGGGTGTTTTGGTTGTCTGTCTGCCCCTTCCCTGAGCTTGAGGACTGTTTTTTTTTATTTTTGCCCACGTGGAATTCAGCCTGGCTGAATATAGGATATCTGCAGTGCTCCTATTAACCCCTTCCTGACGGAAGAGGAGCACTGCAGATCCTATATTCAGTAGACCGGTGTTAGGATTGGGTCCCGCAGGTTGCTATCATAACGCACAGCGCCACCTGCGAGTCAGTCTAACCATCCAGCTTTCACCTTACTGAGCATGCACAGACATATTGGAGCTGCTCACAAGCTAAGTGCCATTTTCCCCCTACTGAGCATGAGCGGTGAGGTAATGACCACCGCCCCTATTGGGCAGGGACTTCCCTTTAAATAGTGTGAGCCGACGCCCACCAGGGGCTCACACTTTGTCTGGAGTGGATGACAGTAGTTTCAGGGATAGGCTCCAGTACTCAGGCAGGTTTCAGACTAGGCCTCTATGTGGGGTAGGACCTGTAAACCCTGAACTGACAGCTCTACACCAGGGCTAGGAGCGGTAGACGTGGTTCCAGCTTGTAGATCTGCAGCAGGTATGGTCTCTGAGATAGCCTGTGTACTGTCTGACTTCATGTATGGCTCCTAGCAGTGTGTGGGAGCATGGGTGTTTGGCTCCAAGCTGTGTGCAGGAATATGCAAATTCCATTGGTAACTCCAAGCTGTGTGCAGGAGAATGTTCTAAACTTACATGGTGGCCCTTAGGTGTCGCAGGGTTAAGTGTGTGTTTGCTGGCCTGGGGTGAGTGTTAACCCTTGGCAGCCGTGTGTGTTTCACTTGTACTGGTGCACCTGGCCAGTGAGTTAAACTGGCGAGGTTTTAGTTGCACCTTGTTCACATGGAGTGTTGCACTGTTCACATTGAGTTCAGGCTGCAGTGTCTTTGCAGCTGTTCACATTAAGTACCGCGCTGCAGTGTCCTTGCAGTAGTTCACATTGATTTTCACTCTGCAGTGTCTTTGCAGTAGTTCACATTGAGTTCAGACATACAGCCGCCCACCATTGGGACTGTGGACTTCGCCGTAGTGTTCTACAGACTAGTTCTGTAGTTTAAAAAAATATATATATATATATATATATATATATATATATATATATATATATATATATATATTGAACCATAACAACCGGGCACTTTCAGACACAGGGATATCTAATGTGTTTGTGTTTCACAGTCATTTTCTACTTTTATATGTATTCTAGGGAAAGGAGGGATTTAGAACTTTTATTTAGTTTATTTTTTTATTTTTTTTAAAGCTGCTTTTTTTTCCACTATTTTATGGGAGATTCTATACATTACTATTGCGGCTGACCATAGACACCCCCCCCCCCCCTCAAAAAAAGTTTTTTTGGTTTTTTTTTTGCTTGACTCAAGTATAAGCCCCCCTGGCTTTTTCAGCACAAAAACTGTGCTTAAAAATTCGGCTTATACTCGACTATATACGGTATGTTACTATTTACTTATATACAACCATATATTCCATATTCGCCAAAACATAGACGTATATTCCACTGTTTAGAAACACCCGGGGGCGCACACCTTGAGGTCAAAACTTCAAAGCCAAAACTCCAATACAATGTATGCCTACCCATAGCAATTATATGATCTGAGGAAGGAATTATGTTCTCTATAAACATCATAAACTCCAAAATGCGTTATAGCAATAAAGCAATTGTTGTCTTTTCGACATTTTTAGCGTGTTGGCTTTGAAGTTTTGACCTCAAGGTGTGCGCCCCCGAGTTTTTCTATACAACGGAATATACTTCTACATTTTGGCGCATCTATTGTGCGATCTAGTCATTTTTGACAGTCGTATTAACCCCCGGACTGGCGACCCAGGTCTAAGACCCTAAATTCTTTACCATTGGAATCCCCTGATGAAGGAAGAGCGGTACCCGAGAAGTTTGAGGAACTAATCGGGATCCACTATAAAATGCACAACTGGTTTCCCTATATGGAATTGCATCTCCTGCGGTTTATCCTCAACACACAATACACATATATTTCATATTATTGCACAAGTAATACTACATATTGACCACCTAATATAATACAACTATACGCTATACTGGTAATTCACAAACATTTTGCCAAGACAGAACATTCCTTCTGCTTGGTTCCCCTTAAACCCAAGGCATATGAAGTGTCCGAGAGACCCAGAGCAAGGATGTGAGAGCATTGCCAAACATATTAAAGATACTATCTGATGTCTTCTTTCTTGGTCTTAATTTTGGGATAGATATGTATAGGGGATGAATTGTTCAGACTTTGCCTGCATGCGACAACCACTAGGGGGGGCTAATTTGATTTGATCTCAGAGGGATCTGGACATATCTGCTTGATCTCTCCTTAGTGGCCACTGATAAAAGCCCTTATAATAGTCTCATAGGAAAAGGGACAAAGTTTACTGTTGAAAGGACAATTCTGGATGTTACCATCTTGAGATATTCAGTACAGCAATGTCTACCGATCTGAATTATGTATACAGGGCTACATGGTTGTGTCTACAGTGACTGCTCCCAGGGGTTAAATGATCTCAGCAAACCACATCCCATATCCCTCTCCAGTGAGGCTGAGGTTTGTTGGCCCTAATAGAAATGTTAGCAGTACCTAAATGGTTTAGGGTCTGCAGCTGTAAATCAGCCGTCAGTCCATAAATTACTAGATCAAATCTCTCCGGGCCCCGGGAATACAGGGAGGATTAGATGCCATGTGTGGGGAAGAGGATCTGTAAGATAGATGTGGTTATAGGAACATGGACTAATAGGTTTTCAGGAAAACCTTCTAATTTATGGGGTGTCTTTAAGGGGTTATATAGCCAAATATTGCAGATCTACACATTTTCCTCCTGTACAAGTGTCAGTGGATTTGTCTAAGGGGTTAACTCTTTCCATGCACAGAGAGTAAATGAAGGAGCAGGGATGTTGGGTCACATGGGAAGGTTAGGTATAAAATGGACAGATGTGAAATACATATGGTGCACAGAAATTAGCTACTGACTTCAATGTTTCCATTAAAGAGAAGGGTCAGTGGGGGAAAAACATTTATATATATATATATATATATATATATATATATATATATATATATATACTAGCTGGTACCCGCGACTTCGTCTGCGGTGATTGTAGTAGTGGGTATATACAGGTGCGGGTAAGGTTTTCGTACTGTGTATAAGGTATGGGATATAAAATGTAACTGTGTATCTTGTTGTTGCTGTAATTCTGAGAATACGTGAGACTTTTGTGTTGAATGTAATTTGTATTTCAGCCGCTATACGGTGTTGGTATAAACTGTACATAGTGTCTTTGGGACAGAGGTATTTCAGGTTAATATACTTCGATATACGACATTGTATGAGTTGTTGTTTTGCGCCAGTACATGTAAGTTTTGGGCACAGGATACTCTTGAGCAAGCAACATAAAGTCTGGCCCTGTGCATGACAGTTTAGTAACTCCATGCGCCTCTTATTAATAGCAATTAACCCCATCATGTCCCTCACATTAACCCGTGTAAGAGTTACTGATAGAGATGAGCGAGTACTGTTGGGATCAGCCGATCCGAACAGCAAGCTCGCATAGAAATGAATGGACGTAGCCGGCACACGGGGGGGTTAAGCTCGCCGGCTACATCCAAGCGGAAGTACCAGGTGCATCCATTCATTTCTATGGAGCGTGCTGTTTGGATCGGCTGATCCGAACAGCACTCGCTCATCTCTAGTTACTGATATTTGAGAGAGTGAGGCACACAGGGGTTAATATGAGGGACATGATGGGGGTTATTCCTATTAATGTGAGGCACATGGAGTTACTAACACTAAACTAATAACCCCAAATGCCTGATATTAACCCCTTCCCGCCGATGGCATTTTTTGATTTTCGTTTTTGACGCCCCTCCTTCTAAACCCCATAACTTTTTTTATTTCTCCGCTCCCAGAGCCATATGAGGTCTTAATTTTTGCGGGACAAATTTTTCTTCATGATGCTACCATTAATTATTCTATATAATGTACTGGGAAGCAGGAAAAAAATTCAGAATGGGGTGGATTTGAAGAACATATGCATTTCTGCGACTTTCTTACGGGCTTTGGTTTTACGGCGTTCACTGTGCAGCCAAAATTACATGTCCCCTATATTGTGTTTCGGTACGGTTCCAGGGATACCAAATTTATATGGTTTTATTTACATTTTGACCCCTAAAAAAAATTCCAAAACTGTTAAAAAATTTTTTTTCTAAGTCTCCATATTCCGACGGCCGTAACTTTTTTTATACGTACCGTATATACTCGAGTATAAGCCGACCCGAATATAAGCCGACCCCCCTAATTTTAACACAAAAAACTGGGCAAACTTATTGACTCGAGTATAAGCCTAGGGGGGGAAATGCAGCAGCTACTGGAAAATTCCAAAAATTTAAATGGTCGGAGTTTTTGGGTGCAGTAGATGTTGGATGCTGGGAAAGGGAAGGGGGTGTTTTGTCTGCCCCTTCACTGAGCTTGAGGACTGTTTTTTTCTTCCCCCGCTTGGAATTCAGTCTGGCTGAACATAGGGTATCTGCAGTGCTTCTATTAACCCCTTCCCGACGGAACAGGAGCACTGCAGATACCCTATATTCAGACCGGGCACTTTCAGACACAGGGATACCTAATGTGTATAATGTGTGTCACAGTAATTTTCTACTTTTGTATGTATTCTAAGGAAAGGAGGGATTTAGAACTTTTATTTTTTTGAAATCTTTTTTTTTTTTTTTTGCACTACTTTATGGGAGATTCTATACATTAATATTGTGGCTGGTCATAGATCCCCCTCCTAAAAAAAAAAAAAAAATAAATAAAAAAAAAAAAAATTTTTTTTTTTTTGCTGACTCGAGTATAAGCTGAGGGAGGCTTTTTCAGCACAAAAACTGGGCTGAAAAATTTGACTTATATTCGAGTATATACGGTAAGTGTACGGGGATGCATAAGGCGTCTTTTTTTTTGCGGGGCCAGGTGTACTTTTTAGTTCTACCATTTTTGGGAAATGTTATTGCTTTGATCACTTTTTATTCAAATTTTTTATCAGAATCAAAACAGTGAAAAACGGCGGTTTGGCACTTTCGACTATTTTTCCCGCTATGGCGTCTACCGAACAGGAAAAATATTTTTATAGATTTGTAGAGCGGGCGATTTCGGACGCGGGGATACCTAACATGTATGTGTTTCACAGTTTTTAACTACTTTTATATATGTTCTAGGGAAAGGGGGGTGATTTGAACTTTTAATTCTTTTTATATTTTTTTTAACTTTTTTTTTTTTTTTGCATTTATTAGACCCCCTAGGGGTGTTGAACCCCAGGGGGTCTGATCACTAATGCAATGCATTACAATGCTAATGCATTGCAAAAAAAGCATCCTTTCTTTTGCAGGCTGTATAGACCAGTCTGCAAAAGAGAGGATTTGCAGACAAGCCTGGGAGCCTGTACAAGGCTCCCGGCTGTCATGGCAACGGGACGTCAGCCCTGGAGCATGCTCCAGGAGCCGGCGATCCCGGCCAAGAAGGCGCCTCCGGCGCCTTTGACCGCAGCGCCGGAGGGGTTAATGCCTCCGATCGGTCCGGGGACCGATCGGAGGCATTAGAGCCGGTTGTCTACTGCTTAAAGCAGTAGACACCCGGCGGCTATGGCGGCCGCCCGGCTCCCGGGCGGTCGCCATAGTTACAGACCCGACATGCGCCGTACTATTACGGCGCATGTCGGGAAGGGGTTAATGAGAATAGGAACTAAAGGAAGGGAGCTGTGTGTTTCTTACTTTCAGTTTGCTAGCAGCTTCGGCAGGAGCTATCACTATAGCAGGCACAGACCTGAGCGATTAAGTTCCACCCCCTGGGTTTCCTGCACACCTCGCAAAGGGGAGTGTCCTTATGCCTTAGCTATAGCAGAGCACTGAAAAGACTCGGACTTCATTTAACTCTTGCAGGTCCTGTGCTGCTGGCGTGCCAGTGAAATATGGCAGGAGTGCCACTCTTGGCACGTGTGCCAGGGGTTGCTGACCTCTGCTGTAGGGGGTAATATGAATTTTGTGGCTTGCTATGGTCCAAAGTGTGTGAGATTGCAGAGATAGTGATGTGAGTTTGGATTTTGTGGGGGTCCTGGGAAAAACGTATGTGCGCTATTGTGACAAAAAGTAGCCTATTGCGCAATCGAGTGTAGTGACTATGTTTGTGGAAAATTTCAGCCAAATCGGTGGAGCGGTTTTTGCGTGATTGACTGCCAAACATCCGAACATCCAAAGTCACAAACTCACAAACATTTCACATTTATAATATTAATAGGATAAATATATATATATATATATATATATATATATATATATATATATATATATAGCTAAAGCTTTGGCATAACTATTTACCATGTCCGATAAGGTCTGTGGAGGCCCCTGCAAGAAATTAAAGTAAGACAAGACATCTAATGCAGGGATTAATACAACATACAGTGCAGAAAATGGCAGCCTTATATCCTATGATGAAATGTCCGGAGGGGGTGGTAGAGAATTCTAGATGTTGGTGACTCTCGAGCCTTTGCCCCTTGGATTCCCATTTAGTCTGCACATCTACTATTGAGGCACTGTTATGTTATGGGGATCCTTCAGTATCTGGTTGGCATTATAATGAGCGCACCAAGGCTGTCTTTGTAATGGGGCACATGCTTAAAGAAAAGCTTCACTTTTATTTTTACCTGTATAGTGATGTATAAAACCATGAAAAATATTCATCCCCTATCCATAGGATAAAGAATTATTCCCTGATTGGCGAGGGTCCAAGATGACCACTGATCCCAAGAACAGGGGTGTTTTATTCCCATTCAGAATGTAGAATTAGTTCCCCCATTCCATTAATTTCAATGGGAGTCCAGAAATAGTCACATGCAGTACTTTGGCTATTTCCATTGATTGAATGGGACTGTTTGCTATCTTGATTCCTTCCACCCCATAAGATAGTTCTCTCTTATCACAATGCACTTTCTTCCCTGCCTCCTGCTTGTTATCGTTTTCTCCATGTCAGCTCTTACAAACAGGAGGCAGGTAGGAGTGGTGTGAAGCTGAATTTTAGAGAAATGTGCTGGATACTCTGCACACATCACTCACAGACAATATAGACAGTGTTTATGAATCTGAGGAGTTTTATAATCATTATAGGGTCTCACCTACTATATCACTGCCCTCCCTCTTTCTTTATATCTTCAGGTAGGGTATACAAAGGAACAAGGGTTAAGATTGATGGGGAAGAAAGTTCACAGGCAGTCCTACAAACAGAACAAGAGAACAAGTTCTAGACTGGTAGTCAGACTGGGATCACATAACATAAGGGTTTAAAATGTATGGATCCCACTGCGCTAAAATAAAACAAACTCGAATATTGCTAATATGTCCAGATTTAGGGTTGGCTCAAGAAATTGTGTACTGTAGACAGTATCTTTTTGTGATGAGTCCTGCAACAATAAGCTGATCATAGATTGTCTTGTTGCAAGGCTATGCTGGAACGCAACTGCAGAGAGGGGTATGCCTTTTGTATCTGTTAGATACTCTGGGGGGACGTGTTACCAAAAAATGGCCTATTTTTAAATCACGTTTTTATTTTAAACATAGAATTTTTGATTATTTAAAGATTTTTCATGTCACTATCTGTTTGTTTATTTATTATATCATGCAATTTTAACTCTGGCCACTAAACCTAATAATAGTCAGACACTTGCCATCACACAAAAGGCCCTGTACAGAGCATGCCTAGAAAACTCTCCTTTAGATCTCAATGAGTCAACTCCAGACAATTGCTGCCTATGACCATGAGACTGCCATAAAGTATATCAGCTTAGACAAAGTAATATTTTTCACTATCTGGTTTTAATAAATAAAAAATGGTAACACATTCCCTTTAAGAAGGGAAATGGATACACCAGATGCAAATACTGCTATGGTAATACATCATGTAAGTCTGGAGCTATCTGAATAACACACACGTCTAGCCTCTCATGAGTGTTATTATGCTCCATTATATCAGTCTTGGGCATGTTCCTTTTAATAAATTAGGAGGGGAGCATGGGGAGCGGGCCGTGGGGATGATATCCAGTTCAAGAAGAAAAATTGGTTGTGTTGCCATTTATCTGCAGTCTGTCCAGTATACACGGGGTTAACGCATGATCCATAAAGTGAGATTAAATGTTCATATTGCATCGAGATATTCACCTGAAGGCATGTCAGGATCCCAGGAACATAAAACGAGCAGTGACAACTAGAAAAGACTACGGGTTTAAGACAGGAGAGTAAATCAGAACTTTGGCAGCTTGTTCAAAGAGAATTCCTCTGTCCCCATAAACAGAATTCAGAGATGTCTTATTTAGGTTTGGGAGTACAGAACGGAAGGCGTTTCCACCTGCCATAGGAACACATGCCAAGAAAATAGAAGGGGAAAATATATGGGCTTGGTGTTATTGCAAGGAGTTATACAAGAAATGTGAAGCGGTGCCAGGAATGCTTCGATGGTACCAAATCTATTGGCATCAGAATATGATATGATAAAGAATTTTGAGGGTCGTTGCTCTAAATGACAATGCCATAGGTTCCCAATAGTACGGGACTAGCCCGCCAGAGTACCAGAGTATCTTATGGTGGGCCCAGGCTCTAACACAACAATGGCCCAGCTCTAAGAGAGGAAACTCAAAGTTACAATGACTATGGTCCATTCTCTGAGTTGTTTGAAGATTGTTTTTCTGGTGGCCCAAGAAACTTCAGTCCAACTCCGATTGAAATGATAGGTGCCCTGACCACAGCTGGATTTCTATCGATGGAGTGCACACTTGTGACCTGCTATGAGCATCTTCCCTAATGTTGCCAACAACTGTACCACAGTTAAATAGGTTGTATTTGCTGTTCCACAGATACCTGTTTTTGGTTGGCATGTAACAGATAAGGTTGGACTAAGACATAAGTCCATCAAATCCAACCTATAAACCTATCAAGTTGATACAGGGGAGAACAATAAACACCACAAAG